>NC_133781.1:28227431-28325540 GCF_003597395.2 Chelonoidis abingdonii
ATTGCCATTCCTAATATCTGATTTGTGTCCATTTATCCTTTTCCGTAGAGACTGTCCAGTTTGGCCAATGTACATAGCAGAGGGGCATTGCTGGCATATGATGGCGTATATTACATTGGTGGACGTGCAGGTGGATGAACCGGTGTGGTGCTTGCTAGCATATATATACCTGCCCCTGGAAATTTCCACCAGATTCATCTGACGAAGTGGGTATTCAGCCACGAAAGCTCATGCTCCAAAAAGTCTGTTAGTCTATAAGGTGCCACAGGATTCTCTGCTGCTTTTACAGAATTCAGACTAACATGGCTACCCCTCTGATACTTTCCACCATTACCAGTTCACTTGCTTAATTGAGGAAGTTGCACTGGGGGATAGTTGTGCAATGGTTATGTTTCAGACAGCTGGTTTGTTGAATTCCGGATATTGGACTAATTCCATATTTCTTGTCCTCGACACTTAGGAGGAAAGTTCATGACATGCATGTATGGAAAAAGAGCCTTGATGATTCAGTGGCATTTCTAAGGTTAATCACTAAAGCTTTTCCAGGATTGACATTAACAGTGCAGAAAAGAAGAATCAGCTAGCGTGAGCTGACGTGATTTTGCTCTACGTACATGTCAGTGGCAACCCAATTAAACACTTGTGTGATGATTAAGAGCCCAGTTTTTAAAGGATCTCATCCAGCATTTTGTCAGCACAATTTTGAAACTGCTATTTGGCTAGGCACTGATTCTAGCACATACATGGCTAAATTTGCAGGTACAATCAGGAGGTTAGATGGTAGCAGACACAACTTCTTCTCAACTGTGATGGCAAAAGTTGACACTAAAGTCCTAGTCATACTTTCAAAATATCAGGTAGTTAGAATGCAAATTCCCACTTTTTAGACAAAGGCCGAGAGAGTCTTTTAATTAGATATGAGATCCATAGTTTTCTTCTTTTATTATTCTCATTTAATTTTATTGTTTTAGTGGAAGGGTACATGATGCTTGTTCCTTTTTAAATAGTTTTAATAGTGTTTAAAGTTTTAACAAGTCATTCAAGTGGTAAGATGACTGCTGGATTTCTCGTCTCATCAAAGATATGAGCATATGAAGATAACGGTACCTGCTGATATTTATGAATGTCAGTATTCCATGAATTTGCTTATCATCTCTGTACTAAGTGAGGTTGTATTCAGGTGCTAAGAAATCTTGGTCCTGAACTCATCTGATTGGGTGGGTTAAGACTTCAAAAAACTGAGAACTCCCAGCCTTGCGTTACTCAGCTACAGAGTACGGTGCTCAATATGGTCGTGCTCAAGTCATACATGCAAAATGATGCTGACCTCAATCAATCTTGTAGGCTCATCACAGGGGCTTTGCAACCGACTACTCCACTGTTTCTCTGCTGCCTCGTGGAATTGCTTCACCATCAGTGAGACAGGATGCTTTCAGCAGAAAGGAAAGACAAAAACAGGTACATAATCCAAGACACCTACTGCATGGACATAGACTTAGAATCATAGACTTTAAGGTCAGGAGGGACCATTATGATCATCTAGTCTGACCTCCTGCACAACGCAGGCCGCAGAATCTCACCCACCCACTCCTGTGTCAAACTCCTAACCTATGTCTGAGCTACTGAAGTCCTCAAATTGTGGTTTAAAGACCTCAAGGTGCAGAGAATCCTCCAGCAAGTGACCCAAGCCCCATGCTGCAGAGGAAGGCGAAAACCCCCCAGGGCCTCTGCTAATCTGCCCTGGAGGAAAATTCCTTCCCAACCCCAAATATGGTGATCAGCTAACCCCTGAGCATGTGAGCAAGACTCACCAGCCAGACACCCAGAAAAGAATTATCTGTAGTAACTCAGATCCCACCCCATCTAACATCCCATCACAGGCCATTGGGCATATTTACCATTAATAGTCAAAGATCAATTAATTGCCAAAATTAGGCTATCCTATTATACCATCCCTGAAGACATATTCCACCACTGAAGATTCTGAAGTCCAAAAGAGCTTTACTGCTGAAAATCCCTTACCTGAAAATACTACCATGAAAGGCTACAGTGTAAGAAAACGGTGAGAAATTCTGACGACTCAGGAGACCCTGGCTCCTTCAGAACAACTTCCTCTTCAGAACAACATTGAATGAAAACAGGGGTGTACTCTACATTGAACAGAGCTGGGGTGGAAAAGATTGGTGATAATATGAGTAAGTAGAAGCTGAGAAATTACCCTAAATATGAATGTGGCGAGCTTAGACAAACATTTCAAGGGGCCATTCAAGGTGAAGTGGCCTATTAGTATTAATTAATTATATTAATTATATTTATTAATTAAAATACTGTTATCTATAATGTATGTTGCAGCAACATCTAGAGCCTCCACTCAGGATCAGATTATCCCCCATGGTGCTAGGTGCTGTACGAGCTGTATATGTCAAGATGTCACAAGAATTTAATTTCTATTCATTTAATTGTAGACTCTGCCCTGGAGCGCTTACAATGGAAGACACTAATCCTGGAATGGGATCTGCACTGGCTGACCCTCGAGTTCACAGGGATCCAGTTGTTTGATCCAGGCCTAAGCGAATCTCAGAGCTGGCTAACACGGTGGAAGAGCAATGCCACTTGGAATTTTCTCTCCCAATATTTTCTGTTTAAATATGCTATATAGAAGAAAATGTAAATATAACAGAAGGTGAAAGTCCAGCCTTAACAGACCTCTGTTTGAAGTGAAAAACAACCAGAACAAAAGCACTTGGAAAACTTGTTGGCTATTGGAGCAGGGAGGCTTTGGGCTAACAAGGCAACGAGACTCACCTACCCTAGTTCCTCCCAGACAGGGTTGAGGCTGATTGGCGGAGTGGTGCAACATTAGCATGTGCTGCCAATGTACTATGGATAAACACAGGCGACTCTCTGGATAAACAGAGCAGTGCTGGAACTTCAGTTTCCAGTGATGTCAATCTGGCACTTTTCCGCAGCACTAAATTCACTTTAAAGGAGGTGTGTGGGGGGGGAAGGGAGTGGGAAGACTAACAATGCTAAAAAATGGGCAGTTATATTTAGACTAAATCTAAGACCTCATTGGTCAGTCTCCAAGGCAAGTGGCCCAATGACCTAATTGCCATCCAGTAAAATAGATGGGAAAAGCTGAAGCTGGAAAACTGAATCCGTTTTGTGACCTTTAAGAACTGGAGTTAAAAAAATTAAGTTAATAACACCATTTTAACATTGTTTCTAATATTAATAGTTCCCAGGAGACAGCAAGCTTCATGTTGCCAGAGTCTGTCCTGGTTAAACTGAACTGCTGTGAACATTACAAAATGTGATTTTAAAAAAAAGGGCAAGGATTATTCCCAGACAACTTGGCCTTTCTGAGGAAAAGCCCTTTAAAAAGAGTTTTAATTTAGGAGAGGCATTAAATAATTAATCTGACTATTGGTCCACAGAACAGTTGTACTGCAAGAAATGGCATTCAAGTGAAAAATCTAATGGTTTTATTGTTAATTATATTTCAGTAGCACCAAAAGGCCATAACTGAGATTGGGGCCAAGTTGTGCTGGATGCAATCTGAACACAGGAAGAACTTACAGATGAAATAGACAAGAAAGGCGAAAAGTGAGAAGAGAAACCGAGAGGTGGAATGACTTGACCAATGTCACAAACAGTCAATGGCTGAGCTGGAGTAGTACTGACATGGACCATCTTACTATTTCTCAAAATTCTTGCCAATCTCAGTAGAAGTGCATGATAGCTGTCAGTGTAGTAAACAGCCATCACATAAACAACGACAGCCCCTGTGATTTTTCAGATTTTGAAGCCATCCTTGATGTATTGAGTTAAGTTTGCAACTTGGCCACAGCATAAACGCGCTGGGAGGAAACTGGCTTAGTCATCAGTCAGCTGTCCCTTCAACCACTGGTGCTAGGCTACCCTTTGCTCCACCTACAAGCTATATGAGTGGATGACAGAGTAAGGATATTGGCTGGTAGCTCTTTGCAGAGATAGGGTCTTTATGTAGTTTTCAAAGCCGAGTATCTGCATGTTCTCCATACAAAAGTTAAAGAAGTCAAGTTGCCATTTCTGTGCTCTCATCTCGAACTGTACCATTTGATATGCCGCTGAGTCCAGCTGCCTTTCCTCATTCCAGGGTTTTCATAACTATTGTCAACTCCTCGGTGTTGAGCTGCTCGCTGGGGACTTTGCTGTCTCTGAGGTGTGAGCAATGTTCATATTTAATGTGTTTATAGTGGGTTTTGCCTGGTGGGCTGGTTTACCACACAAGATGAGTTGGTGTGTGAGTTGGTTGAGAGAGATGATGGTGATGCACCTTGGTTGTTGTCCCTCAGGGTTCTGTTTATACGAATGGTGATCCATATTTTTTTGCTATTGTGGCACAAGGTTTATTGTTTCAATCAGCTCCTTTCAGCTGTAACATCACTTCTTTCCTGTCTCTCTTGTAAGCATTTCCCCCAAGCCCAAATGATCCGCCTCAAACAATCCTGAGTATCTCTGATATTGTCATTTGCTTTTTTTTCCTGAAAGCCCAGGTACAGACAATGTCTGACATCCCCTAGGGATTCACTTCTAGGCAGCTTTTCACACCAGGGAGACAAATTCTCCATAGTATGTGTGTGTCAGAGCAATATTACAGATGGATTCACCCAATTCAGAGATAAAGCCTTCCCAATCAGCCTTTGTGAAGTTGAATCTTGGCAGGTACTTTGTTTTTCTGGTTTATACTGCAACCTCTATTATCAATCCGCTATTCATTGAAATTCATTAATAAAATTTCAGATCTACCTTGACAGCTCCTGAACTTCTATGTGGTTTTTTTTTCCTGAGTGTGTTTTGATTCCTTTTGATGGCTCTAGGCTATCTCCATTGGATGCAGAAGGATTGTGTGCAGGCAATGGGGTATAAATATTAGATACTGGAGTGGCAAGATGTTTCTACTCATGGTAATGAACACACAATATTTCAATGTTACTACAATCTGCTCACTACAAATGAAATAGTTTTGATATGTGGATGTTGTTTATCTTCTGAGCCCTAGAAATAATGAACTTAGCCAAAACATGTTCCAGAATATACTAGACTTCTTCCTGTTTCTTTAATCTGTATTGCTCCATCTACTCCATGTCATGGCAGCTAAAAGAACTCAAGTGCATTACTCATTTGGCACGCACGGAGGGTTAGGTCTGCTGACTTAGAACATCTCAAGAGGTGCTAAAAATATGTCGCTAAGTTCCTTCTGAAGCTAATGGGAGCTGACCATGATCACTTAAAGACTCTTGCAACTCCACTGGGTTCAAGGAGAAGGAGCAAGCTCTAAAGAAATGTGCTTGCAAATTTTGCGTGTGACTAAGGATGCTTACTGCACAATGGACCCAAAGGTAGCTAAACACTCATCAACATGTTAAATGTTATCAACAGGCCTTTTCTCCACTAGTTAGTGAGATGCTCTTTTAGTCATTTCATTCACAAAATCTGATGGATACTTTTGATGATCAAAGTATTTTTGGTCTAAAATATAGCTTTGATTGTCCTCTCTCCCTTCATATCATGGTCATATTAATGGTTATCAATCTATTATCAACAGATTTTCCCCTAGTCTTTTTTGTGGGAGCACCAAAAGTTTCTTTGGGTTCTCAAAGAATCCGTTTCAGAGGAAGAATGGCATACGTGTCAAGACATGGGATGGGGACCCAGGAGTCCTGGGTGCAATTCCTGCCTCTGCCAATGACTTCTCGTAACACCTGATCAAGCCACTTAGGCTATGGGCAGGTCTACATTAAAGCGGGGATCAACGCTCTGAGATCGGTCCACTGGTGATTGATTTAGCGGGTCTAGTAAAGACCAACCAAATCGACTGCAGAGCCCTCTCCACTCAACCCCTGTATTCTGCCCCCAACAAGAAGAGTAAGAGTTTCTCCTGTTGACCCCCCATGGTAACTCAACCCAAGGTATGTCAACTCCAGCTACGTTATTCACATAGCCGGAGTTGCATAGCATAGGTCGACTTACCGCAGTAGTGTAGACATAGCCTGAGTCTTCTCTACAGCCTATGTCGGCAAATCTTGTGTCATTCAGGGACGTGAATATAGAACCCCTCCTGAGCGATATAAATTACACCGACACAAGCGTTCGTGTACACAGTGCTATGTCAGTGGAAGAGCTTCCATGGACATAGCCTATGCCACTCACAGAAGTGAACTATCTCCCTTCAGCATAGACCATCTTCACCAGATATATTTCAGCAACAGAGCTGTACTGGGTACAGCTGCACTGCTGCAGCACTGTACGTATAGACATGGCCTCAATCTTCCTGTGCCATTTCCCATCTGCATAATGACAATTCCTTTCTCCAACCCTCTACCTGGCTTGTCTATTTATATTTAAACTGTAAACTGGGCTGGGCAGGGATTGCTTTTTTTTTTCTTTTAGTATAGTGCCTTGCACAAGGGATAATGCTCTAGTGTCAGCTAGAGACTCTAACTGAGGGTATAATATAATATAATTATAAATAGTATATTTATAATTTCTTTCACCCAATTCCTTAATCTGTGGGGAATGGAAGAGGGAGAGCTGTTTTCTTAAATGACGCAACTTCATTTTATTCTCTCAAAACAAACCCACACACTGTGTAAGCCATAGATGGACAGATATTTGTCACTCTATTATTGTTTTACAGTGTCAGTTGCAGATACTTAAGCGTTGCTGGAATGCATTGGGGGGGTGGGAGCGGATTGTGTTTTAAATCTCAGCTGGGGTAATAAACTGCAGCCAGAAGCTAATTGTCATGAAACTCAATCCTTTATAATATGTTACTGCTGTAATGGGACTACTCAACACTACTGCACAGGGGGGTTATTTCACCATTAGTAGCATTTGAAAAAAAAAAAAGTCAGCGCACAGTTTTGCCCCAGATCAGAGTTGTGCTCCCAGCTGTAGACCTGAGCACAATTCTCAAAGCAATCAATGCATTTAGTACATTAAGCCAGTGATGGAGGGTATTATTTCCCATCATGTTTAATAGCTCACCATGGATTTGCTTCCTACCAACTTTCTTCCACCCAAGACGTCCTGAGAATGTTCTAGCCTTCCTGTCAGGAGAAAACGAATCGTGACTAGGCAGGAGGCTGGAAGGCCAGAGGTGAATTAGAAGCAACAGCATGGAACACTCAGATTACAGTGTTATTATTTTCTTTTTACACCCACATTAAATAATATTTGAGCTTAGGGTGGTCAGCCCAATGGGTGGTTTAGCAAGCGGAATAGAGCTAAAGAAAGAGTACATCCATCATGCATTCGTTTCAGTTTTAGTTCAATCTTTTTTGTCCCAAACTGGGGTGAACTAACCATGTCATAAGATATAAACCTTCACCCAGTATTTGGACTGAACCTTGAATGGAAAATATTTTGATTACCCAAAAAATGAAATTTTGTTTTCAAATACTTTTCTCTTGGTATTCTGGGAGAAACAGATAGCACATGTGGCAAATTAGCACCAGAGAAGCTATTCTAATAGTATTTTTGACCCAACCAGAAGAAAATTTAGTGGAGCTAGTAGAAAAAAAATTGAATTATTTTTATCAATTTCATTGCAATTTTTTTTTCAGAATTTTCCAATCAACTGTAAATTCTAGTGTGTGAATTTACTCTCATGAGATTTCTATTCCAATTCTTCTACTTTCCAATCCTGCAAGCAGTTATGCATGTATCTTTACCCATGAGAATAGTAGCACTTAATTCCTCAGGACTACTCACATTGGTGTAATGTTTCTCACATGCAGCAGCATTTGCAGGATCAGGGGCTTAGTTTTGTTCTAAGCCTGCATTTTATTTGTGATGTTGGTTCTTCCTGTAACCAATGTATCTAAAGTTTTCCGTTTATTTAATTTGCATTACTTCTTTTTCCTTCTGATGGCAACTCCCTCACAAAGGATCTCTGCTGTTTGTTGCAGGTATAGTAACTTTCATCTAGGGTGGATTTCTAAAGTGTAGTTCTAGTTTAGAACCTTGTACCTTTGAAATTCCAGCACTTGTTAAATCAATAAGATATTTGCCACTGACAAGTATCAGTCACTTTGGGTAACCCTGTTTGGGTCTACATGATTCTTTAACAAAATCTGCTTAGTTTATAATTAACAAGATGAGTTATCTAACTTGCCAGCTGAGCAAATTCAGCCTCAGCCCCAAAATCCAAACTATACCCTTTCACATTTGTGCCTCACCTACAGTTATCCTTTCCCAGTGGAGATTCATTCTAGGTGTAGTTATGGTGCCACCGGGACATCTCTGTATGTCTCTAAGAAAAGATTTTGCAACTGGAACTTCGTTAACTGCTCTGTTCATCTTGTATTTTCTTTTGTTCTGTATGGCACACCCTTCCATAGTTGGGTCAGCTCTGAAGTGTTTAATGCAGGAATGTATTTTTGACATCGAAATCAATATATCATCAATTTTATTATTTCCATACAGAAATACCTACAAATCCCAATCAATTATCAGGTCCCATTGATCTAGGCACTGGACAGACAAATAGCGAAGAAGACAGACCCTCTCCCACAGAACTCAGACAGGGCATGACAGGTGGGGTAGCAGATATACAGAGTGATATAAGACTTAATATACCCATCAATAGCTCAGAACCCAGCCCACAGGGAACAGACCAGTTGAGTAAATGGGTGCCATTTTATTACCCAATCACTTGTCAGATCATAGCTCTTAAGCATTGGACTGCAAGTTCTCTCTGCCCCTATTCTATCAAAGCTGGGATATAATCCTATGGTTTATACAGAGCACATTAGAAACTAATTACATTAAACATTTAATCTCAATTCAGAGGGAAAAAAAGCTGTTGAAATTTGAAGCTGTTAATCTAGCATCCTAAGGGAACCAGCACCAAAATGAAAGACCAGAGCTCAACCCAAGCTAGCTCAAGGAGGTTTTTCTGTTTACTCTTTCTTTAACCACAAAAATACATGTTTAGTCATAGGGGTCTTACAGTGGCTGTAATTATATGCAGCTTTCCAGGGCTCTCTTAGACTTTCAGTCCTGTCTGTGCATGTTAAAGTAGCCTTCAATGAAGCAAGAAATAGGGCCAGTTTCACCTCTGGTGTAACCGTATTGATAGCTATCAGAGATGGTTATGGCTCATAATGATTAGTGCTATGTGCAACACTTATGGATGTACGGATGCCCAAGGTCTTCCCAAACATGGGCAAATATTGTTGGCCCTATGGATACAAAGGGCAAAATCAAGGTGACGGGTATGACAGATGTGGCAACTTCTTATAATATATTGGGGAGATCTTACTGTATTAAGTTTATGTACCATTGTGGGCCATGGATGGCATGTAATTCCATGGGGGAGGTGGACCACAGCCCCTCCAGGAACTAAAAACAGTGGAGGTGATTAGACTAATTAACTCATTTTGTACCATCTCCTAGAGAGTCTCACTTATGCTAGTTTAAACTGGATTCAGAGACCAACAGGCACAGAAAGGACTTTTGGATAAATAGCCTGAGTTTAAACTGACTCAGGGCCTTCTTTGTGATACTGCAAATGGACAGGACCTTCTGTCCAACAGGGACCCCTATTCTTCCTGGGATGGGCTGGAAGAATTTTGGCCTATGGGGGGTCCTAGGAGATTGATGGGCAACCTCCCATAAACTGTTAGCAGGCAGATCGTTTCTGTTATGGTTTTTTAAGTTTTTTTTTCCCTGTAGCCCTTTCACCTTAGGGATAAATGTGCTTGTGTATAAAGTGCTGTATGGTAACTCATAATTTCTGGCAATTATATTGTTGGTAGCCATTGAAGAGAAAGCACAGTGCAGACTCTCACCTGTTTAGGCTGTCTGGCTTGCTTGGGATATCACAGTGTAGACAGGGAACAGTGCAGCCTGGTCGAGAGAGACATGGGTCTTTGCCCAAGAGAGGAGATGGCTGAGGACCCTGGAGTCTAGGGTGGGTGTCCTTTTTGGATCACAGAGGAGGAATACAGGTATAGTTGCCCTGAACTGTGACATGGGGATTTTAATGGCCTTATTCTCCACTTCCTGTACCTTGTTTTATCATTTACACCTGGGCAACGTAGATGTAAAAATGCCACCATTATCTCAAGACAGTCACAGCTTGTTCAAGCTATCACAGCAAATCAAAGCGAAGGGTGGGGAAGAGAGCCCAGGCCTTCTGATTCCCAGTCCCCACCCTTCCACATCCTTTGTCCCTCTGAATAGACAAACAGAAAAAAACTTCCCATGTATCAGATTGTGGTATTATTTCAATTTTCCAGGTGTAATAAGTATTAAGGACCTTATTCCATTAAAGATATGACTTAAAAATTCAATAGTTGAGCTAAGGTCATCTCTTAAGTAAATTTAGTGTTGATAAAAGGTGAGAAGTCATGGGCCCTGGAGACTGATGCCCTTGATATATGTAATAAATGTAGTGCATGCAGCAACAGTGCAGAGTTCCCCACTTCTCTCATAGAAGGGCCTCTTATTAATAGTTCATCTGCAATGTCCATTCAGGCCTGAGTCTTTGCCTCTTGGCTGAGAATTTCAACAGAGGTGCCAGTTGTGGTGGTGGTGGTTTGCACTGTTAGCCATTCTCTCTCCATTACAAACTAGAGTTAGACCAACTCATCACTTAGAAGCCAGTTGAAAAGTTGTCATATGGTAATAATTGACACACTAAGTTAAACTGGAATCCATCAGTTAAAGGTGAAAAGTCTCTGTATCCCACTGCCAGTCAATGAATCATCTCACGGGGTGGAGAAGCTGGGGATGGGCATATTTGTTCCATTTAAGCACTTAAAATTTTGACTTTAAAAGTTATTTCATGAAATGGGGGATTTCATTTGATCTTTCTAGCTTATTGAGATTTCAGAGAAGAATCTTCTTGGAACATCTTTAAGGAACTATCTCTACAGAACTTCATGTATGTTTAAGGTTTGGTATGAATAATGCAGCTGGTCAAAACATTTCAAATGTCCTTGAAATATGCTATCACAA
The DNA here is from genome assembly GCF_003597395.2 of Chelonoidis abingdonii. Taxonomy (NCBI): domain Eukaryota; kingdom Metazoa; phylum Chordata; order Testudines; family Testudinidae; genus Chelonoidis; species Chelonoidis abingdonii. The sequence continues at coordinate 28,238,442 of NC_133781.1, forward strand.
TTTAAAACAGCAAACCAAAAAATTGTATAATTTTGAAAAGTTAATGGGAGAAAAGTACAAAAAATGCTAAAATTCTGATGTGAAAATGAGGAAAAATAAACAAAAAAAATGGTCATTTCCCTTCCCACCCTTGTTTTTCAACAATTTCTAATAAATAAACTTCAGGTTCTATTGAAGCTGCTTTAAAGTTCTTACTTAAAGAGTAGTTATCATAGGTTTGCTGTCACACTGAGAGGGTGTAACTAGTGGGGTCCCACAGGGCCAGTTGTAGGTCTGGTACAAGATGAAGTTCAATAAAGACAAGTGCAAACTACTACACTTACTTAAGAAGGAAAAGCCAAATGCACAATAACTGGTTAGGTGGTAGTTCTGCTGAAAAGAATCTGGGGACTCTAGTGGCTCACAAACTGAATCTGAGTCAACAATGTGATGCAGATGCAAAAAAGGCTAATACCATTTTGATCTGTATTAAAAAGCATGTCGTAGGTAAGACACTGGAGGTAATTATCCCACTCTACTTGGCATTGGTGAGGCCTCAGATGGAGTACTGTGTCCAATTCTGGACTCCACACTTCAGAAAAGATGTGGCTAAATTGGAGACAGTCTAGAGGAGAGCAACAAAAATGATGAAAAGGTTTAGAAAACCTGACCTCCGAGGAAAAGTTTGAAAAACTGGGCATGTTTAGTCTTGAGAAAAGAAGAGGAGGGACCTGATAACAGTCTTCAAATATGTTAAGGGTCGTCATAAAGAGGATGGTGAACAATTGTTCTCCATGTCCACTGAAGGTAGGACAAGTAGTAATTGTCTTAATCTGTATCAAGGGAGATTTAGGTTAGATATTAGGAAAATATTTCTTGCTATATGTATAGTTAAGCACCGGAATAGGCTGCTCAAGGTGTCCACTTGATTTATCTTCTCTGAAAGACTTGGCCCAAGATTGTTTTGGCTGCAGAGTACTGAATTCTTGTACCTGAGGGCTGCAGGATCCTTCTTCCCACAAACTGAAGTTAATACGGGCAGAGACATGCCTTGTACAAGTAACCATTGTGTCTGCGGCATTTCTAGCATGACTTATGAAAACTCCAGAACTGGTTCTCTTATTTTCCAGACAATAGAGATAAAGAGTTTTCTTCAGGACAGGTGACACAGAAATAAAGCCAACCTGCTAAAGCAATATTGTTTGACACCCTTTTATAAGGTCAGTCACTGACCACATTGTGAGCAAGTATACACATGCTTCTCCTACAAGACAGCCATGAGTGCTGCCAGGTGAAATACCCTGGATGTATATCAGTTGTCTGCCCAGCTGGGTTTTGGGATCTTCTGCTAGAAGTGCTCCCAATGTCTTCCCTCATGCTTTACTGAGTTTTACATACACCTGGTTGAGGGGATGTAACACTGCTTCCTCACACACCTACATTCAAACAGATTTCCCGCCAAGTCAAGGGATTTTTATGTTCTATTTTGCATTGCTTAGGACCCAGAATTCCTGTTCCATGGGAAATCTGAAGCATCAGTGATTTTTTTTTCATTTTGAGACATTTTGACTTTAATATCGTATTTTATTTGATCATACTGTTAAGAAACATAACAGGAAAGTCAAAATGACACATTTCAACCTTATCAAAATCTATCATTTTTATAATTATTCATCAGAATTTTTGGTTAAATCATTACACTCCTGCAGAATGTTTCAATTTAGTGGAATCAGCATTTTTCCAATGAAAATCTGTTCTGTCTGAAAAATTTCAACCAGTTCTTTCTATCTGAACAATGGAGCTTTTTGCATTTGTGCGGAAGGGGTTCAAGGGACAAGCTCTTGAGTGAGTTCTCACTCCTCTTGCTTCTTCATTGGTTTCATAAGTGGGCCAAAATAAACTTCAAGAGCACAATCACATTTTAGAATGAGTAGTGTGACTGGTAGAACCATATTCCACAGACAGCAGTTGTATACACAATTGTGTGTAAGCAGAGCCCATTTTAAATTCTGTAAAAGAGAGGTTGATAGTTTTGGCTTCTTTCCTTTGCTGTAGGGTAAAATAGAGGAGGCCCTCTCAGGATATTATTGGTGCAGAATTGAAAGCTCTAGTTTTTATAATCAATTGCTGTGTGCATGTATGTGAGAGAAACGGAGGAGGGAGGGGTATCTGAGAATATAATCACTCTTTTATTCTTATGAATCCTTTTTACTGACATGTGAACCCTTTCCCCCTACTTCTCAAAAATTATATTTTTAGAATTGAATGAATGCTTCAATGTTATGCAGGTGAAAAATTAAATAGAAAGTTACTGACTGTGTGCTTTATTCTCTCTTTTCGTGCTACTGTCCTTTATATGTCATATACATGAGAAAATACTCTATTAATAAAAGTCATTCCTACGATTCTGTTAATCGGTAGCATTTTCAAAGAATCAGGGGCCAGATCCTCAGCTGGTGTCAACTGTTGTAGTTTAAAGGTAACCAATTTATTCCAGCTAAGGATCCGGTCCAGAGACTGACATGTCCCCTGTCCCACTTAAATAGTCTTACTCTGAAACCCTTACAAAGATACCCATGCTCAAATATCACAGTGATGGACACAGAATAAAATGAAAGGCTTCCACAGAGTAGCACTTACCCACACATGCAGTCTCACTATACCTTAATAGGATTACTCACATAAGTGCTACTCAGCCTGAATAAGGGTTGTAGAACCAAGGCACAAAGTGAAGTTAGGTGTCCAATCCCTAAGGCAGACAAGAGTGGGGGAAAAAGAGGGGAAAAAAGGACAAGAACGAGCAATTCAATTAACTGCGGATGTTGAATATTGTTAAAAAGGTCGTTCGGCTTGCTGGAAGAAGAAAAGGGATTTGAAAGAGAAGGGTGTGTGTTTGGCAAAGGAGAATGTGTTATAAAACAGAAAAGATGTGTATACAATGGTAAGGAAAAAAGCCAGGCTGTTGAAAAGAGGAAAAGTAGGGCTTTTTTAAAATTTATGCTTGCAGTCCTCAATTGAGATACAGACCAACCAAAACGAGAGTACCAGCATTCCATTCATTTCATAATGTTAGATTTTGCCTGTGCTTTGCCCACCTTTAATTTCTGCTAGTTCTGTGCACTACACCATGGCAACACATGTGTTTGGCCAACCATGGTAGTTCTCTCCCTGAGTGAGGTCCCTCTCTTCTATTGGAAAATGGCAGGGGGAAGAAGGGACGCAAAATGAAAATATAATTCTTCAACTCCTTTCCATGCATTATTCACTGCAGATAATTTAATGGCACAGCAATTCGGTGTTTTTCAAACTAAAGGATGTGTGGAAGATCATCTTCTCTGATGACTTAGGTTGCATAGCAAGACATTCTTGAAGAGGGGGAATCCAAAACAATGAGATCAGGATCCTAGGAGATAGGTAACACTCACAGCAAAGGACTGAGGGGCACCTTCAAAAGTACCTGTATGAAAAATCAATCATAAGTTATGTTGAGCCATATAAAACACTGACCTAAAGCAGTCACTGTTTGCCAGACAAAATGTGTCTCTGCTGCTGCTGTATTTCTCAGAGTTGCAGGATCTGTAACATATTTGTATTCAGTCACCAATGATATTTTTCCTAAAGATGGGCCCAAACTTCGAAGAGCTGAGAGATCCAGATCTGGGAGCTTGGCTCAGTCCCAGTAGAAAGAAGGCTCCAACTGAGAAATATAGATCCGAAGCCAACCTTTTCCCAACTTCTGGATGTTTGGATCGATGGTTTTGCTTATGGCTCTCTCTAATTTGTTGGTGTGGGCATTCCACGAGAAGTCCCATCTAAGATGTTCAACAGACTGAAATTTCTACAACAGGAACTTTTTCTTCCCAAATTTGGTCTTCTGCCATCAGAAATAAGGAGCCTGTCTTACTCTAAGTTTGAAAACAGTATAGTACAAGTTATCTCACCACCTCCTTGCCTCTCTCCTCACTGCGAGAAAGTTTAGCCACACCCTGCTCTGTATGTCCTTTTGTCCACAATTATCCCTTCCAATACACCAACTGTCTCCTTCCCTTCTAATAGCATGGGTAGGGGTGGTGTCTCTAGCCTCTGTTTGCCAAAAGCTTGAAATGAGTGACAGGGAATGGATCACTTGATGATTACCTGTTCTGTGAGTTCCCTCTGGGGCACCTGGCATTGGCCATGGTCAGAAGACAGGATACTGGGCTAGATGGACCTTGAGTCTGACTCAGTACGTCCATTCTTATTTTATTAATAATCTGTGCCTGAGCTGTGCATGATCAGCAGGGAACCTGTGCCACAGGACCATGTAATCTGATGATGTATTTTAGGGAATAATCGCGCATTAATTTTTAATTCATTTACAAACAGGCCTTAACCGCCATTGAAATGATTTATGTAAATCCCTCTAGTGTGTTTGGGAAAATATTAACTTGCCTTGAAGCAGTTAGGGGGCTGTTAGCACTATTGTATGTTCAAGACCTGTCAGCCGACTTCACTCTATGGTGGATGGAGCTTGGAAGCAGGACACGGAGAGACCAAATCACCTCAGGCAGATCTGACCTTATCATGATGATTCGAAGCTTAGCTGGAGCCGAAGGGCGATGACTTTGCTGCTTAAGACACACTTTATATAAGGTCTAAATTTAGCAAACATTACAGTCATTCAAGTACCTTTTTTTTTATGATTGTTACAGTATTTTGTAACTTCCGTTCCCTTCTGGCTGTGATTCGAGAAACTTTTCTCCCCCTTCCTCCTTGACAGCAATCGCTAGTTGTAAAATAATAGACCATCAGCCAGCAATAATTTGCAATCCAAACAGACTTGACGCTCTCTGACATTTATTGAAACCTCAGACCCTGTTCGCTGGTTTCAGTTTTCCTCCCATTGCTCTGTTTTTACAGACAGACAAGTACTTAGATTTGGGTTTAATAATGAGGAGAAATTTCGTCTTGGCCTAGCTTTGCTTGTGTTGGCTGCACTGGGGGCTTGTAGCAGACGGGCGGTTGGAGTTAATTACGCTAAATGGTGAGAACATTATTTGACCCCACTGGTTCGGCACCAGATGGTGTACGTTGCCTCTGAGAAACCAGCACAGACGTAACACTTTCAAGACTTCATGGGGAAGGATAACATATTTGGAGTTTAGTCATTGTTGCACAGCACTATCCATTCTGGAATAAGCCTGTGACAAACAAAGCAACAGATGAGTGTTCAGCCTTAGCCACTGGGGGCGGATTAGGGCGTTGTTCTATTTGTGCAAGCAAATGCATCAAAAGCCAAAAAAATCCCTCTTGCTAAACATGCACTTAACATCCTGCCAACACAAGGTATCAACTTTGGTAAATCCTTCCTGGAAAGTGAACTTTACATTTATGGGCCAGACATGATGGAATTTAACGTTTGAAAATGATTAAAGGATTTTGTTCTTTCCTAGTAACAACTGCATTTATCAAGGTGTCGGCCATGGTGGCCTTAAGAAAGTGTTGAAATGCAGCTGAACTGCTGAGCCTACAGTGGTCTGGGGATGGGGGTATCCCCTGTGGCCTTCGCACATAAGGGTTTGGGAAAGCCATCTTCAGATATGGGAGGCAGGGGCTTACTGATCCCATAGTGTGTTAATAAAGCATTATTGGTATTTACCCTGCTCAAACATAGCTCATTGGGAAGTAAAGTTTCACCGATTTAAAGGAAAGTTGAATTTCCAATTATTCCTTGAATAAAACAAAATAAACTATTTTGTATTGTTCTCACAACACATCTAGAGACTTAAACAGTGCAAGAAGACAAACATAAAAGCTTTTTAACTGCCAAGGCATTAATATTTTTATTGTTTGCACAGCACTGACAGAATGGTTGAGGCTGTCCAATGCCCAGAAGAAGCTGAGTTAAGTTTTCCACGTGTCTCCTTTTCCATCGGATGAAATCACTCATCTGTCACTTAAGGCCTAAAATTTCTTCCCCTGTTTTGAAGTTAACAGTAGGTTAAATCTTTCAAGAGATGCACATAACTCTGGATTAAAGTCTAGGCAATTCAAATACCTTTCGATTCACCTTTGGAAAATATATAATTGTCCCTTTTAAGGGTGCAATTCCATTGGCATAACCCCCTTGGGTTCAATAGATGCAGGCCAGCAGAGAATTTGACCCTAAGTCAAACATATTGTGTTAATAATGTGGGATCTCAAACGGTTTGGGGTATTTATATTTTTATACAACTCACTTCATTTTTTAAATTATTTCTGGAGCTTTCCCATAAAACATGCATTGTCCATTCTGCTTGTTGTTGGATGTGGGCTGTCCATAAATTACGTAACAAATTTGTTGGTAATTTCCAAGACCCACTCTCCCTTTATAACACTTTGTAACACCAACACAAACATGCAAAATAAAGGACCCACCCATCTCCTAATGCATTATGTAATTTATGGACAGCCCCATACATGCCTCGTTCTACCACAAAGCTGCAGCAGCAGCAAAGTTAGAAGTAAACTGTGGCCTCACCTTATCCCAATAGCTGTACTGAATGTTTTGAAATAAGGCAATTGGCATGGGGCAGATGGGAGGAAGTACAACCACCTTTTTCAATTGAACAGTTCAAAAGGTTCCCTTGCAACAAGTTTCTCCCTACCATGTTTCATTTTGAGATTTACCATTTCTGAGTTCTTCTCCAGTAACATGCTTATGCATAATAAAACCATTATTCACATAATGCCAAACGCCCACACACGGGTACGTTAGTGCAGTTATAACTATTTGTTCTCTGTGTCAGTTGGGATGTCTGGGATATTCAGATCAACGTAACCTGTTAAGTTTTGGCACATCATGGGTATACAGGTGACACTTTACTTTAATTGTGTTGAGTTCTTTGGCTTTACGCTTAGAGCAATGGGGCACTATGAGCTATTGAGTAGACCAAGCGAGTAAAAGCAAAGAGCTCCTGAGTTCTAATACTAGATTCTACCACTGACTTACTCTGCAAAATATGGCAAGAGATTTCACCTTCCTATGTCTCAATTTCTACATCTGTAAACTGTGGCTAGTAATACTTACCACCCAGAATGCTATAAGCCTTTTTGCAGCCCAGCAAAATGGTGTTAGGGGACCTGCTGCTGGAGGGAACCACCTTTAAAATGGGATATAAACTCCCACATGTGATGATCAAAGATCCCATAATGCTTTGCACAAAAGTAAGGGTTTCGCCCTGCTATCCTGACTAAAATCCTATAGGCTGACTCTCGTCTTACTTACAGTGACGTAAGTAAATCGTAAGTCCTTTAAAATAAATGGAGTTATTCTGGAATTTCACCAATCTTGGTTTGAACAAAATCAGCCCTCCAAACTCCTGTGCACTGTTAGAAAGAGATGATATCTCCCATCCAAGAGGTGGCTGCATTTCAGGGGTGGTGAAGTGATGCTTTGGCATAATTTTGTCAAGCTCTTTGGGATCCTTCTGCATACATTGTGCTAGAAGACCTGATCCTGTGTAACTGAAGTCAGTGGAGCTATGCTAACTTACACCACTTGAAGATCCAACCCATACTATTTAAATGTTAATCATCCTAGGCTTAATTCTATAACTCTCACATTGAATAGGTAGCACATATACAAATAATCTCATTAAACTCAGTAACTGGCTTTCTACTCAGTTTGAATAAGGGTTGTACCATCTGGCCCTGTTCAAATGATTAACTACAAAACTTACTGTCTATATGTTAACTAAAATGGTATGCGCAACATTTTCACCTCAAGACCTGCTTGTTTCAACTGTTAAGCTTCACAATCTTGTCTTAAAATCAGGAAAAAAATACTTTGGTGCAATGGGGCTTTCAAGGAGAGCTTTAGATTGACCCACACATTGTGACATTGGCTGTAATTTACTATGAAGCATGAGAGACATTAGCTCAAATTTTCAGAAGCAGATTAGGTTGAAAAGATTTATGACAGCATTTAGAAACATTAGACTTAAGACTGCATGCTGAAGCATGACAAAATGGCAGGTAATAACAGATCTCATTAAAGACTGTTTATTTAAATTGAACATTATCCTGTCAGGGATGTTTTCACTGCTGTATAGGTCTGATTTTCATCTAGATTAAATATTACCAACTACAGGCACCGAAGGATGTGCACCTGGGACAGCTCAATACACACATTTGTTCCAGTGTGCTCACAAAGCGTGGATTTTTCATGAATTATTTGTGGATCCTCTTTGGAAAGTATAATGCAATTTTCAATTCCTCTTTATTCTCCATCTCTGTTTATATTTGTCCACATAATAAAATACAGTATATCTAAGGAGTAGCATTTTCAAAAGCACCTAAATCCTATTTCAAAGTCAATGGGAATTAGACTCCTACGTGTCTAAATCACTTTTGCAAATGGAACTTAGTGTCCTAGGAGAATTTAGAAATTGTACTACGTGGGTATTCACCCACGAAAGCTCATACTCCAATACGTTTGTTAGTCTATAAAGCGTCACAGGACTCTTCGCTGCTTTTACAGATCCAGACTAACATAGCTACCCCTCTGATACTCAGTAAATGAAATCCTCTGCCCGTTGAAGACAATGGCGAAATTCTTACTGACTTCAATGGGGCCAGGATTTCACTGAAAATCTGTATATTCAAAAAGTCCAGTGGATTTGCACAATCCCTAAAAGCAGACTAGGACGTTTGGTTCAATCTCTCCTAAGATCTTTGCTTACTGTGTACATTTTAAGTTCTCATTTTGCTCTCTCCTGAGCTGTGTTCCTTCTAACTCTCTCCTGATATCCTCCTCCTCTTCTCACTTCTCCAGCTCAGACACAAAACCAGCAGGGTCCAAGAGTCCGACTCCTCCCCAGATCCATAAAGATTACTCAACCTCAACTAGCCTCCCCCTCCTATCCCTCATTTGCCCTCCTATTGATGTGCATATTCCATTGGCTGGTCCTCAGATCTGTAATGTTCACCAGTGGGGTTTGGGAGACTGCTCTAATCCACTCCAGTGACCTTGCAGATCTTTCTTGGGTCAAAACGTTTAGCTCAGTATGTGTTTTGTTGAGCTGTTTTTACTGCTTTGGAGTGGTACTTACAGACATAGTGTGATATAGGCAGGCAAAAGTACCACAGTGTTCAATGCCTTTTGTTCACGTGCAGTTCTGGGGACTTCAAATACCACCAGTGCACTGCGAAGTAAATCTCTTTATTATTTTTAAATGAGAATTTGGTGTTGTGCAATGAAATTCAGCCTGCATGTCAGTTAGTATTTTAAATTCTGAAACTATCAATACCAGCTTCCAGTAGCTACATTTTTATTTGCGATGAACAGAAATGTTGACAGCACAAATTGTTTTCATACGTACGGTATTAGAAAAAAGGAAAAAGCTAGGAAGAAACAGCACAGTTAAGGCAGCATAGCTATGAGTTATAGTCATTTTATTTTCATATATATACATGAATATATCAGCTCGTATAAACTGGTGTTGCTCTATTGAAGTCGGTGGAGCTATATTGATTTTATACCAGCTAGGTATCTGGTCCATTGCTTTTATAGATGTTTTATAGCATTACATTTTGTATCAGTCCCTCCCAGTTTTCCTCAGATCAGTCAATTATTAATCTCATACTGGCAGTAAGACATGCCATTTCTCAAAATTCTCTTATTCTGGTCAACCACATTTCTAAAGATGATATTTTGGGGTTTTGCAACCATAGTGATGAAAAATGTCTGTAATGTGTGCAGTCAAAGTATTCTAAACATTGATCTGTCTTTCTTTAATTGCAGAAAATCAGGATATTTTCCATGCATATTAGTCATAGGGATCTTTGAGGGGTGGGGAGAGGGAGAGGTGTATATTCCTGGAATATCATTTTAGGAGTTTTTTTCCAGGGCATATTTCAGAGAGGGAAATGTTTGTTTAATTAGAAGTTGGCTGTTTAGGAAAATGGCACCTAAGATGAAAATATACTTTCCTGGAGGCTGATGAATCGGAAGTGCCTGTAGGAAGAAAACCAAGGAGTTATAAAAATATGATGAAAGATCATTAATGATTGAGAGAGGCCAATTTTCTCCTCTTTAGACTGGATTTTGGATAGCTATCGTCTACTGAATTGTGGATATCAGAGTCTCATTTCGACTTCCATCATTCCAAGGGCCAATTCCTCAGCTGCGATAAATCAGCAAAATACTATTAACTTCAATAGAACTAGGTCAATTTACACCAGATTTAGGATTTGTCCCTCAAACATTCCAGATCCTATCCCCAAATGACGTTTTAGCCTGTCACAGTTGACAAGGACCTGTTTGCCAAAAACCCATTAAATCCATTTACCAGTGACATAAATATCAATGACATCTAACCTTAATACACATTTTTTGCAAAGTGCTTTATCTTTATTTCCCTGTAAATCTTCCCATTGTATTAAGCCCCATTGAGCAGCTGGCTGGCAACGCTCTGCTTTATTTGGCTGATCGGTAAAGCTGGTCTTGTGATAGTGTCCACCTTGGCATCTCTCATTAGGACACTCAGCAGTCTGAAAAATGCCATTTAACATCAGGTGAAACAACTGAACGGACGCACCTGTTAGACTTCCCAAGAACGATCAACAGCAATGGGCAGGATGGCATGAATTAACAAAGTGACGGTGAGGTGGCGCGCAATTTGTTTCTTGTGGACGGCGCAGCGGCCAGGTGGAAGGGAATTTGTTGGGAAGTTTTCAAACTGAATTTTAGAGTAGATTGTGCAAATTCTATCCTTGCTAATACACCTTTATTATTTTGTGCCCTGTCTAATATCCATCGGTATTAATGGAAAGGTTCCCATATGGGACAAACCCAACAAACCAGAAATCCACACAACAGTTAGCTTTTACCTTCAGCTGTGGATACAAAACTGGGTCTGGCCAAAACTTTATCCAACTAAATTTGTCTAGTCCTATCCTAATTTCCTGATCACCCCTGAAACCCCATCCTCATATCCTGTTGTGTTTTGGGTTCAGCCAGAAGAATAATATAAATAATTTTCTGCAAATTTTCATTTGCTTTTTTTCAGTTTGCCTCAGCTGTGTCTGTGCCCCCCACTGAGTTAACTAACATTGAAGTGGTTGTGACTTACTAAGACACATGCTTACACACATGGGGGGAAGCTTTTAGATTTACAAGGCTCTGATCTAGCAGAGAAAGGCATGGCAGGAGTCAGTATCTGGAGGCTGATATAAGAAAAATTCCAGTATGCTGCAAGTTAACGTTTTGCCAGGGAAGAAGTGAAACTTCAGAGCAGCTGATCCAAAGAAGTGCACTTGGAGTCTTTAAATCCAGACTGGATGTGATCCTAAGAGAATTCAACCATCAGTTAATGAGCTTGATTGTGTCATTTAGATTCCCTCCAGGATAAGGATCACTGAGTGAAATTCTGTGGTCTGTGCAGTGCAGGAGTTCACACTGAATTCTCCCAACTGGCCTACCCTTGATGAGTCTATAGTGAATTTTCAGCTTGCATGCTCAAATATTTGTAGAAAGTGAATTATATATATATTAAGGGTCAGTTCCTCAGCTGCAATGACAACAGCAGAGGAAACTTCTCACGTGTTGCCCCAATAATGGTCCTCAACCCTGATCTAACAGGGTAAAAGTGCTATGACTTGTCCCTTGGGCCCATTTGCTGAAGCAGCTAGCAAGGTAGCCCATTACAGCCAGTTGTGGGGGATGTCCTACATTTTAAACAGAATTAAGTGAGTGGTCTTGGTGGGGAGTTCTCCCCTAATATTTTTGGTATGTTCTCATATTACATAGAGTGAAAAGTACAGTGACTTTCCTCCAAGAATAGCAATTCACTTTTGGTTTGGTTTGGTTTTTTTTCTCCGAAGAAGGCAGTGATGTTGATTTCATTGAGGGGCAGTGTGGTATTCCTGTCATAAAGCAAACAGAAATATTGTATGAGTGTTGCTGTTCTCATGTTGGTCCCCAGATATTAGAGAGACAAGGTGGGTGGAAAGTATCTTTCATTGGTCCAACTTCTGTTGGCAAGAGAGAAAAGCTTTCGAGCTTAAACAGAGCTCTTCTTCTGACTACTGTTGAGGACCATCATTCTTACCTGAAGAAGAGCTCTTTGTGGCTCAAAAGTTTGTCTCTCTCACCAAAAGAAGTTGGTCCAATAAAAGAAATCACCTCACCCAACTGGTCTCTCAAATACAGACATTGTCACTCTGTAACATCCCAGTCTTCCAAATGCACGTAATAATTTTAAGTTGCCTTTCCCACCCTTCCCCCATTTGCTCCTGTATCCATTTCATGCTTAACTTTCCCAAACCATTTTTAGTGACATTTTCCTCTGTGGTATGTACCAAAAGCTGATGAAAGAGGCCCAAGTTGAATCCAGGTGGGATCACACTTGACTGTTGCCATCCATGGCTGTGGATGAAAACCATCAAATGCCTATTTAATGTAGGGTCTGACGGAGCATATGTGAAAAAGGAAGCATTGGCTTTCTGGTGCTGCTCTTTAATCCTGAGCTGTGCAGTGGAACATACCACACCAGCAAAATCAGATTGTGGTTTTTCTTTTTTGGCGAGAACTATCATTTCTTTTTGCTTTGGGACATATCTTGCCTAGGGAAAGGAGGGCAGCATCTGTATTCTTGGTTACTAAACAACTTCAGTGCATCCAGCCAAGCCACAGAAGCAAATCTTAAACTGGGGAGCGAAATTCACAAAGGTATTCAGCCTCATAGTCTTAAATTGCCATTGAGCACAAGATCATTCTCACGGTAACTGGAAATATTTTCTCCCACCCTCTATATCCCACGTGTTTCTTGTGCCTAAATATCCAGATTTAGTTTCCTGCTGTTTTTCTGATTCAGTCCCAGATTTCAAGGGGAAAAAATCTTATTAGCTTTGTCATTACATGTCAGTTAATAGAGTCTTCTCATACTGGTTCTACCCAAATTTGCTACCCTTCCTAATCTGGGAGTACTACTTTTACGTGCATGAGTGGAGCTTGTTTTAAAGTCCTGTTTAATAATTACTATAGCTGATCAAAAATAAGGGACGGGTGAATTTCATGATTTTTTAAAATGTCTTGGTTGTTTGTTTGTTTGTTTTTTTAATCATCCAGTTCTGCAGCTAGTGGGGGGGGAATGGGAATGGCAGTGAATTGTGAAAATTTCATTAAAAGTTTCCCTCTTTCTTTATTTCAGAATTTGAAATGTCAAAAAAATCAGATTTTGGTCAGTTCCAACAATGCAAATAATGAATGAACATGGTGTACTTACATAATATTTTTTTTACCAGTTACATCAAATATCTATACAAAGATGAGCATGAATCATTGTCACCATTTCACAGAGGCATGAGAGGACTGAGGCATGGAGATTTATACCAGAGAAGCAGTGTTATTCAGAGGGAAAGGTCTCTCTACATCTAATTACTTTTGGGTTCAGCTGCAACCATCTATTTGATGCATCTTCTTATTGTCTTTCATCTTGCATTCAGATTGGAAGCTCTTCAGGACAGATCCCATCTATCTGTGATGTGTTTGTGCAGAGTCTAGTACAATGGTACCCTGGTTCATGATTGGGACTGGGTGCTCCAGTAATAAAAATAAACAATATCCAAAGTGACATTTTCTGCAATGTGAACATCTGTCCAGTAAAACTGGAGTGGAAACCACCAACACATTTCATATAGACCAACAAAAAAATCTTGATATTGCTAAAAAAAATAAGAGCCATAAACTGAAGTGGAGTTGAATCAGTTATACAGACACAAGAAATAGCCTCTATCCCAATATCAGTCCCCTGAACTGTTCAGTTTCCCAATTAAATCCACTATATTACTAGATACAGTCTAACCAAGCTGCCCATCAAGGACAATGAGTATTAGACATCCAAACTACAACTCCCATGAGGCACCATGGCAGCTCAGGTGGATGCAGATATTAAATGTCAAACTGACCTAAAACAAAATATTTCCTTTCTATTTTCCACAGGGGAAATATTGATTTTGAATTTAAAAAAAAAATCTTATTTTCCACTGAAAAAAGCATTTTTTCAAAAAATTTGTGGTCAGCTGTAGATGTTGCAAAATATTATTTAAATTCAAGAGTAAAAGAATAAAATTATTTATCATTTGACCTTCCAGCACTCTGCTCCCCAAACTACTCCCAGTCCCCAAGAGTTCTCTGCCTTTCCCTCTCTCTAATGGCTGGTCCACATAAAAGTCAATGGAAGTAGTACCTGACCCAAAACCCATTGAAGACAATAGGATTCTTCCCAGTGATTTCAATCAAGTGTGTTTCAAGACAGTAATCTGTTAGCTTGAGGAGGAGATGCTTGCACTTTTAGGGTTGAAGGCTGTGGGTTCAAATGTTGCTGACGACAGCCCAAATGGGCCAGGTACTTAGGCAAATGGAACACTTTATCCAAAGTGAATGCCTTATCTTGTGAAATGAGGAGGGGAGAGGACACATTAGCCATTTTCACCAGAAACTGAGAAAATATCTCAGAGTCTCTCCATGTAAGAGTTCAACATGATGACCACATTGTAATCCACAAAGCAGGCAGCGTGTGGTTACAGCTGGTCCTAGCTATAGCTGCAGGTTTGCACCTTTAAGAAGGAGGAAGTTGCCAATGTACTAGAATCTGCTGTAAGGAATTCTCAGATCTTGGCACCTATTTCAATTAAACAGTAATGAAGCAGGCAGAAAACAAGCCTGGAGCAAAACGGCTCACATCTCATCTGCCTTGAGTCCTCCCCATTACCGGAAAAGGCTTCCTTTAGCCAACACACTCCACTTGGCGGCTCTATTAATTAGTTAGAACTGCTGTATATTTGTTCAGATTTCCTAATCCTGAATGTCTCCTATTGACACTGTTGAAACACTAGCAGAAAGAGGGTTAAAATTAATTATAGTCTTTGGCCAGGAGATCAACCACGGATGTTGGATTATTATTATGGTAATGCATTTGAGAATGACAGCAGGAATGTGTGGAGACTGACAGGACCTGTGAAATGAAACAGGAGGTTTAAACCATATCTGAACCTTAATTCCCTTCCTTCTCCTAATAATAATAATAAAAGATAGGAAAGGACACATGAAGGCTGTGATTTGTGCAACAGCAACCTCGCCAGCACACCAGGAAGCAACCGCTACAATGTAATTGTTCAGCGTGACTCCTCGTTGTTGTTGAATGGCCTGAAGTAGGAGCCTGTCTGTGCTGACTTCCTTGATGCAATGCTTAGTGCTGAAACAGGCATATTTGATCCTACCTCTGCATGGGAGGGAGGATTGAATAACCATTTGAGGTCCCTTCCCACCCTGCACTTCTATGATGCTATGCTCCTCTCCAAGGTGGCGTTCACCCCAGTGCAGGGACCAGTATAAGTGGACCTTGTGCCCTGCTTACTATAAGACCCACTTAAGCCTTCAAAATGCTGAGTCTGATCCTCTGGTCTGTTATGCTACTTTGATGCTGGTGTAACTCCATCAACGTCAATGTATCTTTCCTCTCAAACTAGGACTTAAATGGCCTGTAGGCCCTGTGTTGATCCTCTGCAAAAGGGTGGTTTTCATGTTAGTGTCTTGCATTTGCCTCCAGGGATTGTCTTAAGTCTTCCCATTTCTAATTCAAATGGTCATACCTCTATTTAATGACCCCAAATATCCATTTAGGGCCCATGCCCCTGGGTTGCTGTTTCCAAAGAGAGTTGAGAGTGCTCATTAATTTTCAGAAGTTTCCCAGCATGTCATAGTATCAGACCCTTAATACTGTTTTATTTAAAGTGTGAGATGTTCAGTAAAAGTGAGCAGATATTAATGGCTTACCTCGATAAAGGGAGACATTTTCAAAGGGTGTCCTTCTTTTGCACTTACAGAATGAATCACAAGCAGACACATGAGTCTTGGCATCTCTAACTTCCTGGTCACGGGCACAAAGAGGTGCCAGTATGCAGATTTGTACCTGCCATTCATTTTGCAAATCACTCTGGCACAAGCAGAGACTCTACCTTAATCTCTGTGAAAATTGACCTCCAAATGTGTCCCTAAAGAAGCAAATACACAGGGACAAATCATGCTCCTAGTGAGGTTAGTGGCAAACGCTCAGCTATCAATTCTCCATTCTTACAGTGGTGTCATTTCATTGGTTTCCAATGTATCATTCTTCCTTCTGCTTAATTTCAGTGAAGTTATTCAAGTATAACAAAACAGAGAATTGCACTCACAATAACTGCACTGGGTGCCAGAGCAAGGCCTCTAGTGATAAAACTTCAGTAAACATATTTCAAGTACTAACTTAATATTCCATATCTATATAAATAACTTAAAAATACCTATCCTATTGCATCTAAACGCTGAGATGGCACAGCGTTTGGTCACATGTTCCTTTGACTAGGAATCAAAGTCAGGGTTTTTTTCCTGGGCTCTGCAAAACAAGAGGCTGTTTGCACTCCCCGTCACAGGCTGTTTAACTTAATACAGTGCCTGCTTTGAATTTATGCCATATGCCCAGCAATATAAATCAACAAATAAAATAAGCTATTGTGTGTTTAAATAGGCAGGGATTGGCTGGTAAGAGCAGGTTTAAGGAGGATCATCATCAGCATTTTCAAGAGTGTCTAGAGATTTTGGGTGCTCAACTTGAAACACTTTGCAGGCCAGGGTCTTGCTGACTTTGGGTGTGTGGTATAGCTCAGTGCTTTCTGAAAATTAGGCCCCTTAAAGGTGTCACAAATGGGACCTCCAACAACTGGGTCCCTCTAGTCACTTTTGAAAATCTTGCCATGTGTCTACAACTGATCTTTTAAAGGATTAAACCCTTTGCTTAGTGTAAATTGACCTACTCAATTGAGAGACACCAGTTTACCCACACTGAGGATCTGGCCCTCAGTCTTAAAATCCCATGCTGAGACTGTTGCAATTCCACAAGAGGTAGTAATGCCAGGAGGTTAGTCTAGGCTGGCTGCTGATGTTCCAGAGCCTTTTCTCCAAAGGCCTAATGCATAGCCCACTGAAGTTAACCAGAGTCTTTCCATTGCCTTCAGTGGGCTTCAGAGCCAACCACAAGAGCATTCCTTGTTAGCACTAGTGAGGAATTTTAAGAAAACAAACAAAAAAAAAGCCTCATGTAGACAAGGCCAAAGTGAATAACATCAGAAGCCTGGTCATTTGTCATGTACAGTCACCCAAAACCATTATTTTTTTACACACTGTAATTTCGAATAGACTTGTATAAACAGCGCACAGATTTATTTTCTCAGAATCTCAGAACCACTTAGCATGAGTCACAAGCTAGATTTCAAGCAGATAATTTTCTTCTAATAGATTTTTGGGTTAACAAGATAAAAATTAACATGAAAATGATTATGTGCTGACTGAGGGAAACCTGGTTTTGTTTTGTTCCCTATTTGTTTTACAAGGGAAGTCTTCAAATATCTTGTAGGGGCAAAATGTTTAAAGTGTTTGCACATGTTTCTCATTTCCATTTTATACGATTCATTCACAGCCAGCCAAATGTATCTCTCTTTTGTACCTTTTTTAATTATCACAAAAGACTCCAGAGGTGCTTTTGTGCCTTTCTGTCTCTCTCTTTCTTCCAGTCCTGCAAAGCAGCAAGCAATCCTAACAGCTAAGCAACCGGGCAGTAAGAAACGGCCCTAGACAAGCCTTCAAAGGTTCTGGAGTGTCCTGTGAATTGCTTTGTCTACTCGGTGAAAAGGTGCAAAGTACAGAACTAAGGAGTATGCACCATGGTGATCTACAGTGGCTACACTTTGATAATGCAAATTAAACATGATGTTTTTCCTGCCAAATCCTGGCCCCAGTGGGAGTTTTGCCACTGAGTTCATTGAGACAAGGATAGTGGCCTTTACCCTGGTAAAAAACCCTCTGTATTCTGCAAATTATTATTCTACATTATGGTAGCACCCAGAGGCTCCAAAAGAGATCAGGGCTCCATCGTGCCAGATGTCCTGCATACACACACGTAGTAAGGGATGTTCCTTGCCTTACATGGTTACAATCTCAATGAATAAGCAGACAAAGACTGATAGGAAAGGATTTTACTGATGGGAAACTAAGGCTCAAAGAAATTAAATTACTTCTCCCAGGACATACAGTAGGTCTATGGCAGAGCCAGGGCTGGCTCCAGGCACCAGCACGGCAAGCAGGTCCTTGGGGTGGCCAACAGAAAGGGGTGGCATGTCTGGCTCTTCAGCGGCGGGTCCCTCAATCCCTCTTGGAGGGAAGAACCCACCGCTGAATTGCTGCCAAAGAATGAAGAGGTGTGGTAGAACTGCCACCAAACTGCCGTCGAAGGCGGCTTTTTTTTTTCCCCCGCCCCTTTGGGTGGTGAAAATGCTGGAGTGGCCCTCGGCAGAGCCGGGAGTAGAGTACAAATCTCCTGTCCCCCAGGCCAGTGTTCTAACCACAAGGAACCCTTCCTCTCTGGAGCAATGTGTTAACCCCCTACAGCTTACAGTGGTGTTGCTACAGTGTTTAAGCCCATTACTGTACAATACAGTGCAATTGCTTAATACAGGGAGAGAGCCCTCGGCCTCTTTGTCTGACCCCAGGGCGTAGATGTTGCACAGAGAGCCTGCGCTACATATTGTAATGGGCACTGATGGTGAAATCTTATAAAGTCTTCAGTTATATTTGACAACTGAGGCAGGCAAGGGCTGATCACTCCACACTGAAACTTCAGTGAGAACATTGTAACCATAAGCACTCAAAGTAGCAAATACAAATGTTCAGTTCTGTCCCCAGATAGCGCTGCTGTAGATATGTTCACTGGCAATTGCTAAAGAGACCTTGATCGTGTCAAACTTTGAGGAGGAGAAGGACGTTATCAAAGTGATTAAAGTTGTATTATACTCTGAAATGTGATAATTTTCCCTCTACACCAAACTTCTGGCAGCGAGTTCTCTTCCTCTGTCAACAAAAAAGGAAAAAAGGATGAAAACAAGCATGAGGAATGATTAGGGTAGCACATTTTCTTTTCCTCCCTCCGAATTATGATGGCAGTTTCCTGAGCAGTACTTTATAATGTGGTGGCTCACGTTCCAATCTCTTTATATCTTTTATCTTAGCGTAAATTCAGCATCTCACTCCTTAAGGTAGGTGAAGTGACTCTGGATTTATAATGATGTAAATGAGATAAAAATTCAGCCTAGTGCTTTTAGCACGGAAGGCCAAATTAGTTCTGCCCCTCAGTGAGCCCAGTTTGTGTACGCAACTATTTTTATGAGATTTCAGCTGCATCAGACATAGGACCAGAAAATCAGCACCTTCTAGTTTGGATCAGACAAAGAACCAAACAACAACGACCAAATAAACCACCTAGCCCCATAAAGGTGGCTTTGGATCTGGGAATCTGATTCCATATCCTCCTGAAAACTGAAGAAGTTTGGATTCAAGATTCCACAGTTGGCCATTGAGACAACAATATCCATCAGAGTCCATGCGCTTCATATTTCCTATAAGGTAATACAAATGTTTCAGTGAAAGAGCCACAAATCCAAGAAAAGAAGTATAGGGCATTTAGGGCCAGATCCTCAGCTGATGTAAATCAGTGCAACTCCTTCAACATCTGGTTTACACCAGAGGATCTTGCCCCTAGGGTTTAAGTGATTTCTTCTGATCGACTTTAGCTTCCAGAGAAGTGCTGCAACAACTCCAGAGTAACATTCATTAGGCATCACCTGGAAGCAAATTTTCCCTCTTTTTCTCTTGGAACATTCTCAGCAGGCATTGTGGAGCTTTTACTAAACATGTCAGATTAAAGGTACAACCAGCCGAATGAATCCAGTCCATTTCATAGAATCATGGGATCATTTCCTCTCACACATTCAACACTTGTCAGCATTTTGAATGGGATTCATAAACATGTCCTTGAAGCTGGTTGGAATATAGCTTAATGTATCAGGGGCAGCATTAGAAAAGAAGAAAAGAAAAAGAGTTCACCGAAACTTTTCTACTGTTGCATTTACTGTAAAGCAGAAATAAATGAATTGCATTAACAAAGAAAACAAGACACTTGCCATCTAGGCAGCTAGAGGGGTTAGTTTATGAAATATTCTTCACAACAAAACTACATACACCAATCTTTCTCTATGTAGTTCTCTTCCTTTAGCTATAATAATACCACCCCCTAGCTCTTATAAAGTGCATCTCATACCACTTTAGAAAGGAGGTTGGTATCATTACCCCTGCTTTAAGGGGTGGGGAGATTGAAGCACAGGGAGGCAAAGTGAGTTACCCAAGTTCAGCCAGTATAGCTGGGAATTGAACCCAGGTTTTCTGAGGATCTGTTCCATGCATTAGCCACTAGACCACACTGTCTCCTTACTTCTCTTAGTCTAGTTCAATTGCCTATGTGAAAATTATCAATCCTCTCTGACTTTTTCCATCTTGGTGCCTGCTCCTGTTGAAGCCAATAAACGTTTTTCTATTGATCTAGTTGCCAACAGGAGCAGACTCATAACAAGCTGGTAAATTATGCCTTATTGTTATCAATTCTTCATAGCAGCATCTAGAGGTTGCAACACATTAGGCACTGTACCAACAGGTCATAAGAGACTGTCTCTCTTCCAGAGAGCTTACAGTCTAAGGACACAGAATTGAAAAAGCAGCAAGGAAAACCAAGGCACAGAGAGTTAAACTGACTTCCCCACAGCAGAGTACAGCCAGGGAAGAGATCAGAGCCGATCTCTTTCGAGTACCTACCCAGTGCATTAGAAGACATGGCCTTCTCCTTCCATCCCAAGTTATGGAATGGCCATTGCATGGCAGAATAACAATTTCACAAGAGGAGGACTCGTGAAACATCTGTTTAAACGTCAATATATTTAACAGTGGCTTTAAAAATGGAAGGAATAGGAGAGGGGAAAAAAACAAAGCTGTTTTCTTAATTTAACATAAAATGTCTAATTTTTTTTCTTTTTCTTTTCCAAATCTTATTCAGACAAATTTTATTCCATGAATAAAGCCTTGAGAGCTAAATTTCATTAGCCTTCTTCCAACTTTATCTGGAGTTTGCGTGGAAATCCTAGAAGCAAAAACAGTGCAGCTAGAGCAAATGATCTATCCAGAATACCTACCCACTCTTTAGCATTTATCTCTCTATTCACCCACATGTATTTATATGAAGACAAAGTGTGGTGTTAGAGTGAAAGAAAAACCATACAGGCTCCTGTACATTGTAAGGTACTTAAAATATCTCCTTAAAATGTAGATTTTGACTTTCTGCCCAGCGCTGCACTGAAAGTTTTGCCGCTAAGTCCTAATTGCTAAGTAAATGTTCACTCAGTATTTCTCCTCAGAGAACAAGGAGCAAGCATTTTAGTGATTTGTTTTAGTATCATTTTTTGCTGTTCTCTTTATTTATGTGACATTCTCTGAATTGCAAGTTACTAATCTTCCATCTTGGAGTGGATTACAGCTCTCTGAAACCAAGGCGAAAAAATGTGTTAGATTTCCAAGAGCTATTTACCCTTTCCCATCCAAAAGATGGATTTCTCTTCTCCAGGGCTGTGTGCACCACAATTTTCCCCTAAATATTCCTGACATGTCACAAATCACTGCTTGGTTCCCAATTTGGAAACAGACTTCTTTTTCCCTCTCTCAGACAGCTCAGGAAGATAGTGGCTTAGATCCAGGACTGGGGCACAAGAAACACAGAGGTCTCAGGGATTTTATTTACTTAATAAGATGCATGAAATTAATGTAGTTAAGCTTTAATATGATAGTTCTGTTATATGATCTGGTGGCTTAGCAGAGCCATGCAGCATCCCCAGGATAATGACACTGGGCATGAACTCCATATATTACTGCAGAAACAGATTCCCTCTCTCCTCGGGGGAGGAAGGCCACCCTTTTCCACTTCTGCTCATACTTACTTCCTGCAGAAGGGTCCTTACCATTTGGAAGACCCCTACATCCATTAGGGGCTGTGTCTAGATATGGCACGTACACAAACCCATCCCATCCAGTAACTCAGCTACAGTTTGATATGATGTTCTAGAAAAAATGGCATGCATAAGTACCAAGGCCCAAGGTAGAACTTTCAAAGGGGACCAGCTTTCCCAGGTACCACACAATTGGACACCTACCTTCCTTAGGTCCCTTGGAAAAATCCTTCTTAAATTGCCAGTTCTTTGCAGCAAGACCTGTCTTTTTTTATTCTGTGTTTGTACAGCACCTAGCACAATGGAGTCCAGGTCCAAGAGTTGGTCTCCTAGGTACTACCACAATACAAATAATTAATAATGATTGTAAAAAAAAGTATAAGTGGCCACGATATTATTTAAAATTTGCAAAGCCTGCTTGTGCCCTAAGGGATCTGCTCACAGAGGGGACCTCAGGTGTGGGAATCTCCTTCTCCTCACAGGGAAATGATGGGAATTCATTCACCCCAGCAATGTTGACTCTTTCTCCTGGACCCCAAGGAGGGCATCCTATTTGACTTGGAAGAGTAAGGACAGGGAAGGAATATATGGACCAGGGGTGACCTCCAGAGCTTGCCAGAATCACAGAAATCTCAAAGGAAATGTAATAAGGACAGAAGCTGTATTATCTTTCCCGCTGAAGCTGTGGTGAGGACCACTGCCCCTTTAGAAGAGGGGCCAGAGGCAGCTACGGTTAATGGCCTTGTTGTGCAGTGACACTGAAGCAGAGGGCAGCGGTGCTGGAAGCAGCAGAGCAGCCCTGGAGATGCAAAGCTTCCACTGGGATGGTCCTAGCTGCTTGCAGATTTCTAATTTTTCAATGAAGAACAAAGACAATGTTTTGCAGGAGAACATTCCCATTTCTCAAACAGCTCTATCTGTTGCTGATCTGAGAATGGAACCTGCATCTCCTGGCTCCTAGTACTGGTTTTAACCACAAACATCAATTTTCTTCCGCTTCGCCCCCAAAAATGCCATTATGGAGGTTCCACAATTGAGTCACTTCTTTCCAGCTTTCTTGATGAAGATGCAGCAAGTTCACATCTAGAGAGGGAGGAAATCAGGGCTTTTCATTTCTTTACAGTGATCCTACTCCAAGTCCTGTGACCACCACCTCCTGGCCAACACTGTGCGACTGGAACTAGAGACCTCCAGAGCTAAAAGCATGAACTGTTACAGCTTGCAGAGTCTTTGCTCAGGTTGTAGCAAAGTAAAGCTGTGTGAATAATGGATTTTTTTGGTTTTGGTTGGATTTTTGGTTCACCGTCAGTTCCAAAAAAATCTAAACAAACAAATGAATAAATTATAATAATCATTAATAATTAACCCTCATTTTTGGTCAAATGAAACATTTCCATTCAACCCAAAACAATGTTTCAGTTCCACGGTCGGCATTTTTCATCATTTTTCAAAAGGAAGGAAATTTCAAAACAAAATGTCATTTCAACCTGAAAAATTAAGACATTTTGCTTCCGAATTATTTAAAACAAAACTCTCCTGAAATTTTTGGTGGGAGGCAGTGGGACAAAGGGTGATGAAAACAATTAATCAAAATTGACACAAAGTTGCTAAATGTTTTGGTTGACTTGAATCTGCATTTCTCCCCTCCCGCCAGCACTTCTCCCCCCCCTAAAAAAGTTTTGGGGATGAAAAAATTCACTCCTCTCTGTCACAGACATTCCTCTGTTGATATGCACAAAGGGAGACCTGTATCACACATTCATCAGTGGACAACAGCTGGTTTAGATCTGATCCTTCAAGCCATCAGGGTACATGGGAAGAAGTACCAACTGCCCTCCAACCTTCTCCACTTTGGTTTTCAATGTGAGGTGAGAGTGCTCAATATCTTGCAGGGATGAAGCTCTGTATGATGTGTAAACAGCAATTGATCATTGGAAAAAAAATCTCATATTCTGTTCTATAATACCATAGACATGTATGTAAGTGAACCTATTATCAGTCATAAATTTTTGAACTTAAATCATCACTTGACACTTATTTGACATTATGATAATTATTTTATTGAAGTAATTAGAAGCTTATTTTGGAAACCTTAAATCATTATGTAGGTAGCATACAGCAAGAAATCTCTGCCTCCAATATACCTGCATTTTGCACTTTGACAGTGTCAGCCAAGCTGGCAGTTATTAAATTTCTTGCTAAACCCATCCAAGGCTGTGAAAGTTGCATTAGACTCTAGGATGTGCAGCTAATATTGCACTATTTGCACCATTCATGTGAAGTGCACTATATGGAAAGCATTTTCAATGCAGTCATAACCTGATTCACAGTCACTTATGTGAGTGTTGGACTTTTTGGAGGGGGGAGTAAATTTTAAAATGGAGGAACTGAGGACAGGGTAGTAAAACCATCTTCTAAAATATCTTTGGTTTTGTCTTAGATGGTGAATTTATTCAGAGGTGAAGAATTCTCCTAACTTATTTCAATAGACTTCATTCTTCTCTGACGTGACGCATGAAAATATATAGTCAGGCTGTAGTAAGGAGTTTGGCATTTGCCTCCATTCGCACATAATGCTTTGAGAGAATAATCTATGATGGAAGTCCAGGTCTAGGGTTCAGTGGGGAGTACAAAAGAATGGCTTAGCCAGTTGAAGAAACTGTCAACCAAAATGTAAATAAATAGAGGATTCTGTCCACATCCACCAGCACACAGAGAGAAGAAAATTCAATTCATTTGTGCGTTCACTCTCAAACTCTCCCACAACACAGGAAACTCTGGGCCATGTGAAGCCTATAAATAGCTGCATGACTTTAGGTTCCTTCTCAGACATGGAGTAAAAAATTAAAATGCTCCCTC
The DNA here is from genome assembly GCF_003597395.2 of Chelonoidis abingdonii. Taxonomy (NCBI): domain Eukaryota; kingdom Metazoa; phylum Chordata; order Testudines; family Testudinidae; genus Chelonoidis; species Chelonoidis abingdonii. The sequence goes on from NC_133781.1 coordinate 28,263,159, forward strand.
AGGAAAAACATGATCTTTTCTCCACGTTCAAGTTGTCAGTTTTGACAGGAATGCTACAAGCTAATTAAATTTTTGTTAATTTATTTTGTCTGTTTTGGTGACTGCTTGTCACACAAATTGCTCGCTAAGTCAGACTTTTCTTTCCTCTAGACTTTCCACTCTTCCCCCCACCTTCCCCTCCACTATTAGGTCAACGGAGGGAAAGTGGACCTGTTTAACTCAAATAAACAAAAAAAGCTCTTAAGTTCAATCCACTCTCAATACTTTAGCTTCTTGCGTCTGCTTCAGAGAGAAGTGACTCATTCTTATTTATAAATCTCCCAGGGTGGACCATTGCTTTCTCCTTTCAAACAGCTATGATCTGGATGAAATATGAAAACAAAATTAAGGAATGGACAGTGGATGAAGGACAGAATATATTTCATTCCAAATTTAAGGCTATCCTTGGATTTTCACTAAACTCAGAATTATTTCACATTCATCAACTCTTCCCTGTATGGATTCCATCCTGGGAAATAGCTAGTGTCATGATTTCCTAATTCCTTTTGCTCCACTCTAGTTAATGTTGTGGCCACATGCTCACCAGTGTTGATGGGGAGGGTTTTCTCCTGTGTATAGATCTCTGTGAGTACATGCTTAGCTTTGGGGAGTGGAATTTGGTGAAGAAAAACCCATTGGATTTGCATTTGTGCAACTTCTAGCTTGGTATAAGATTCTGTAGACTATTCAATGGCCAGTGCTTATGGGATATAGCTCCTAGTGTTACCATTTTGGGAACTAGAGAGCAAGAGAAAGAAACACTGAGATCTCAGGCTCTACACAGCCAGCAAATCATTGGATTCACTAAACAAGACCCTTGCTTCTCCTGTGATATTCAAGAATATTGCAGCCACCCTAGGTGAGTGGGCATCTTTAGACTAGACTAGACTAGACAGCAGTAGCTGTTAATGACACTTAAGGATGTATATACGTCTCTCTTTTTCTCTGTTTCATCCAAGTGCACTGTCTATTGACTCCTCTTGGAATCATTCCACTGACTTGTGACTTCCTCCATTCTTCCACATCTAGTTCAGCCTTCTTGTCCTCACCTAGAAAGCTCTGCCCCAGCATGTAAATCTCTGTTCCTCTCACTTGTGCTCTTCGCCCTCCTAGTGAAGATCACCTCACCAACCCCTGAAAATATTTCTGTCACAAACCTGTGGGAGCTTTCTCCCACTCTAACCCCTATTCCCGGAATCGCTTCCTCATCCCAGGGTGCCAAGACACCCAGCCTTTCTTCTTTTGTATCTCACCTAAAAATCTGTGTCTTCCACCCAGACTGATGCTCTGTCTTAATCTATCAAAGAGAGAAACAAGAGAACAAGAAAACCCTCTGTGACTCAGTATTCTTCTGGGACACCTAGTGTTTTCCCTCTCTATCTACACTGTAAGCTCCTTGGTGCTCCTTATCTTCTGTGACTTGTACACCGCTACACAGGTTGACAATGCTTAAATAATATGGAATAATGACATCTGAAGAATGCTGGGGAAACCATGTTGCAATTCTTAGCCAGTCAGATTCAAGAGCAATTATCCCAGTTCACCATGTGCTGCCAAAGTATGTCACCACCCTTTCCATTTCTCATCATCATGAAATTCTGTGCATGTAAAACAAATCCAAAGAAAGCATTCTAATGTCTGATTGTCCTGAGATAATCATTCAAGGAATCAGGTAAGAAGAAGGACCCCAAGGTATTCCTCCCCCACTTTAAAGGGGTGTGTACTATGCAGGCATTTTGCAGTTCAAAATATCTTTAATAAGGATTCACACAGATGAACTATGACTTGGTTCAAAGCTGGAGGCAATCAGAGGAGAAGATGTAATGAACAATTAGCAGAATTGTTCAAAGAATCAGGAGGCAGAAAAACAAACCACACACGCGAACCTAGCCTACAGGGGCTCTCTTGCTCAAGTATAGTCTATTTACATAAATATCTATCTTGGGGGATTCATTCATCCCAGCAGGGCTTTGTGTTGTGTTATCATGCTTAATGCAGTAATTTCTGCATTAAAGGAATTGCAGTTTTAAATTAAACTCTAATGCTCTTTGGCACCGAGATCCTAACATACGTGACTTTACACTCATAAACCTCTGGCAGTTCCAACCCCTTTCTTGTCAAACAGGAATGTGCCCAGGGTACATTCTGCACTTTCCCTCAGCTCACACGGCACATCTGGGGGCATGAAATCCATCAGGCGCGCTTCACAGGAGGAGATGGTATCACAGGTTTGTTGAATCACAGCAAGAGATGAATGGCTTCGATAACAACTCAGCTCATAAGCAGAATCAGAAGTGATGTTGTTAGAAATGGCCAAGTGCTCCGCACAGGTACCTGCTGATCTGGTCTCCTCACAGGTCTCTCATGAATTCCATAACATTTATATCAAGGAAGGTGTGAGGCAAGGGACTAGATTTACAAAAGTCGTTAGGCACCAAGTGCTGCAGATGCCAACTTGTGTGACAGGAACTTTGTGAGATTTCCCAGAGCTTCGCGGCAACTTAGCCAATGGGAGCTAGGATCTTCATTCATTTAGGTCTATTAGGAATTATGAAAGCTACTATGTGCATCTTTAGGTGCCCAAACATCTTCCCCAACCCTTTTAATTTCTTTATTTTATTTATCGTTATTATTACAGTAGCGCCCGGGGGGCAGCTGAAAAGAGAGTCCCATTGTGCTGGGTGCTGTACAAATATATATCTCTGCCTAGTATAGCTTACAGTCAAACAAACAAGATCGACAAAGTGTAGGGGAAAGGAATAGAACGTACAAGCTGAGGGAACAATGCGCTGCCAGCAAACATCATGTTAGTTCTGTGGGGTTTTTTGTTTGTTTTATTTTATTTTATTTAAATCCTTTGGGAGAGGAGTAGCTAGATGGAAAGACAAGGGGAGGGGGGCTAAAGGCCCTGAGAAGGGGGTGAAAGGGGTTGGAGGAAACAGCCAATCAGCATAGGGGAGAGAGTGTTCAGAGCAAAAACTGCAGACAACAGTCTGATGACATCATCGATGTCTGTCATTCCTGCCTTGTACTGATGACATCTTCAGCGTCCCTCAGTCCCTACTGGATGTGAAGATCCACAGGACTCTGACTCTGGTGCTGACCTTTGACCTGGCTTTTGATTCTGGCTCTCACTCTAGGTTTGACTCCCGGCTCTGACTCCTGCTCCGGCCCCTTGGTCTGATCGCCCAAGCCTCAGTCATGAGAATTCAATTGCTTTCTGTATCTGCTATGCGGCCTTTGGGCTCCGGCTGACTCCTCCCTTTCTTCCCCAAAGCTCATATGGTGAGGAAGAGAGGGGATGCTGCATGGGCCCTGGGGCCTCAATGAGAAAGGGGGATCCCTTGTACAGTTGTGGGTCCTGGAGTGCTTAACGGAGGGGTGGCAGATATTTATTGCAGCCTAAAGTTTTCCTTGTTATTAGTATGCACATTAAGGTCCTTGGGGTAAGAAACAAAATAACCCTCCTGCAGAGTGCGTAGCAATGGGAGGTAGGAACTCATGCAGTGCTATTGACTTCAGTGGAGCCAAGGTTGCAACCTGAGCTTGAATCCTTACTTTGCCAATGACTTGCTAAAGTCACTTACCATCTCTACACTTCTCATTCCTCCACCTGTAAAATTGCCAACCCTACAAAGGCATGGGCCCTGATTCAGGAAATCACTTAACATGAGTCCACTCCTCCTCAGGGCAGCTCTGGAGCACATGCTTCACTCTAAGCACACAGGTTTTCCCAAAGATAACAAAGTCATGGTAATTTTGAAGGCCAATGAGTGAGTTTTAGTATCTGACTATGAAGGGAAGCTAGGCATCTCCGGTAGCTGAGGAAAGGAGACGGTTGTATTTTCTCTTTCCTATGGGAACTTTAACATGGTTTGACTTAACGTTTTTGCTCATGGTGAAGTGTCATTAGCACTGTCCTTGGAGGAAGAGGTGCAGAATATAGAGGAAAGGAGGAAAGCATTCAGCTGTCTGAATCCTTGCATGATATTCCCTCACTGAGCGGGATACACCTGAGTTTTTGAAGCTGTAAAGCAACATGAACCTTCTGGTTTAGAAACTTCAAGGAGATGACTGAGGCCTTAGAAAGATGTCTTGAATAAGCATTTAATAGTGTGTGTATATATATATATATATATGGATCATAGAATCATAGAAGATTAGGTTTGGAAGAGATCTCAGGAGGTCATCTAGTCCAATCCGCTACTCAAAGCCGGACCAACACCAACTAAATCATCCCAGCCAGGGCTTTGTCAAGCCTGACCTTAAAAACCTCTAAGGAAGGAGCTTCCACCACCTCCCTAAGGAACCCATTTCAATGCTTCACCACCCTCCTAGTGAAATAGTGTTTCCTAATATCCAACCTAGACCTCCTGCATAGCAACTTGAGACCATTGCTCCTTGTTCTGTCATCTGCCACCACTAAGAACAGCTGAGCTTTTGGAACCCCCTCCTTCAGGTAGTTGAAGGTTGCTATCAATTCCTCCCTTACTCTTCTCTTCTGGAGACTAAATAACCCCAGTTCCCTCAGTTTCTTCTCATAAGTCATGTGCCCCAGCCCCCTAATCATTTTCATTGCCCTCTGTTGGACTATCTCCAATTTGTCCACATCCCTTCTGCAGTGGGAGGACCAAAACTGGATACAATACTCCAAGTGTGGCCTCACTAGTGCCAAATAGAGGGGGGAAATCACTTTCCTCGATCTGCTGGCAATGCTCCTACTAATACCACCCAATATGCCATTGGCCTTCTTGACAACAAGAGCACATTGTTGACTCATATCCAGCTTCTCTTCCACTATAATCCCAAGGTCCTTTTCTGCAGAACTGCTGCTTAGCCAGTCAGTCCCCAGTCTACAGCGGATACACATACACAATAACCACAGTATCCTTAAACACTCCTCTGCATGAGACAAGTTCTTTGGGTCACTAAGCCAGCAATCAAAAGTTCAGTAAGAAGTGAGAGAGAATTGCTGTATATTAACAAGTGCCATTTTAGGTCACACACCTACAAATGTCTGTCTCTGTTTTTCCAAAGTGATGGTCATTGTAACATATAAGTGCTGCATATCAGTGAAGGATAAGCAGCAAGTGTGGTTTAAATGCCAGTAGTCCCACAGATTACCTGCTTTCACAGTATCTGTGTCTGTGTCTGTCCTCTTCTTTGCTGGCTTCTTCTCATCTGCTTTGTCCTTTCCAACATCCCCAATTTACCCACATGAGTAGTAAAGTCCCATGAGTTGTGCCATTGATTTCCGTGCAGTATTTAAGGGAGGGAGGCATATGGGATCAAAGGTCCTAGCCTGGCAACCTAACGGCATGTGGCAGGGTATTGTGCTGCTAATGCAGGCGATCAGATTTTAGCTCACAAGGTCTCTGACTAACAGGGTTTTAGAGGGGTGCTCAGGATGCAGCACATTCAGCCAGTGTTGGAAGAGAGCTCCCCGTGGCTGACTTACAGATCTGCATCCAGATCTCCCTGGACTGGGCCTGCTTTTGACCTGGAGGGTGATGGGTGAGCAAACAAAGCCTTCAACATGTGTAGAGTAATCCCTCTTTGCATTCACTTGGAATGAGAAAGGAGGGGCAGGGGGGAGAGGGGAAGGAGGACTGTGCTGAATCTCTGATTCTATATCCCAAACTGACTGTGGCTTTCTCTTGTTGGCAGCTATTATCTGGCACCTATTATACAATAACAGTGATGCTTAAAGACCACAAAGCCTCGGAGTGTTTCTCTTGTGGGATGAAGTCCAAGATATTTTCAATGGAGGGACTATAATATCCACCCCACCACCTTCCCCGCTCCCCCCCAATACTATACATATCTAAACAGAGTTTAAGATGTAGGTATTGATCTGCAAAGCCCTGAGTAGCCTGAGACATGTCTATTGGAAAGATCACACCCTTGGACATGCCATGAGGCCCATTGCAATCAGCATGGATGCTCAAAACAGAGGCCCCTCTTCAGGGTAAGAGGGAGGAATGTTCTCTTAAAGGGGCCCTCAACTTCAGATCTCTTCCTTCCACACCAGTCTGAAATAGTCTGTATCTGTTAGCCTTCAGGACACTGAATGGCCCATCTTTTGAGCCAGAAAAGAGCTGGTATTGGTGGGCAGATGGCACAGATCTTTTGAATTTGAAATCCGGGTTGATTATTATCTTATTTCCTAGTGTGTCAGAAAGTTCCTGGTTTTCCCATTTATGCCCTTGTTCTTTTCACCTCCTCAAAGGTGCCTAAAAGCCCGGGATATGGGGCTTTTTTTATATGAGTGAAATAATGCTCCATTTCATAGTCACACACAGGAATGGATCTTGGTTCATGAGCAATCACCTTTCCTGAGAGCTACTTTCATCTGAAGATGGAGGCTCTGCGTAACATTGGAACCAGCTTCACAAAAAGGATTTCAGAGGTTCAGACAAGTCAAAAGAAAAAAATGCGATGAGCAAACAGAGAAATCATCTACAGGATGTGGCCCAGCTGTTTATCTTGCAATGTGCCTAGCTCACAAATCAGCCAGGCAGCATAGAGCCTGGCACAGCGCATTTCCCCCCAAACAGCTCTGCCAAGCCACCTCCATCCTGACTTGCTGTTTCATCCCTCTGCCCTTCCAGAGCATGGACTGCCAAGTGAGCCAAGCAATGTGTCGATTTATTACCAATCATGCCACTCGCTTCTCATGTCTACTTGTCTTGCTCTGACGTGAAATTCAAGATTTCAGCCCCAGGAGAAATTATTTTTTTAAAAAACACATTTTGGAGAAAGAAAATGGAAACCCATTGAGCTGTGATGTCTAGGGCCACTGTGTTCCCTGTGATGACAATGGCATCATTCCTATTGGCCTCGTTGGGAGCGAGATCACATTTGTTTGGCAGGCTTGTCTTTCACACCTTTGAAACCTGTGTTCTAGTTCTGGAAGGTGAACTGGGTTTGAAAGGTTTGCAAACTAATTCCTGTTTGTCTGCCATGCTGAATGCAGTTACAGCTGTGTATTCTCAGCAGCCTCTGTTCTGGGAGGAACAGGACTGGAATTAGCAGGAAGGTGATGCAGGTGAGGAGACTGCTGCTATGGTAGGGCTGTTGGGTGCAGGCAGGAGTGGAATTGCCGGTGCATATTTGGATATATATGCAGTAAGAGCTTGCATATAGAAGACATGATCTTTTGACTTGGGCAAATGTTGATATGAATTAATTATGGAAGGACACAGTTGAAGTCCCCCATTGTTTTTAGAGACTCACTTCTCACAATACAACCACACTTTAAGCCAGCAAAATTCCTGAAGGTGTGAAGTAATGGGCCCTGATTCACTAGTGCTTTTCTCCAGGTTTACACTGGTGTAAGTCTGTTGAAATCAATTGGTTTCCACTTTACTTTTAGCGTATCCACATGATGTCCATGTATGGGAATAGACCCCTTTGGCATACACTCTCATGCTAGTATACAGGCGGCAGTACCTAGACAGAACAGTGTGAGATAAGGAAGGCATGGCAACCACATCTTTGCTTTGTTTGCTTTTGTCAGTTTAATACCTAAAAGTTACTTAACATTGCTTTGTGCGTACGTGGGTGTTTGTGTGTGTGACTCTGTATTACTTGTGTTCTATAGAACTAGGTAGAAAACAAAAGTTGCATGCGATCTTTAACAAAACTCAGGGCTTTACTGAAACAGCCCCAATGGTCTAGTTACACGTTACATCATTTGTCATTGGACACATTGAGAGTATGTCACGGGAAAAACCTTAAAAGCTGAGATGTAAGTGGTGTGGAGACAACCCCAGTCTCAGAAGGATAAAGAAGACTGTATCATTTGTAAATGTTTTCGTGTATAATATTTACATTTGGAACATTTGGAATTTTTTTTAAAGCAACTTTTAACATCTGCCCAGATGTCAACTCAAGGGTTCACTAGAATGACATTTTATGACCAAAGGGGAGCATTTCAGCTGCTCCACACACACCCTTCCTGCCGGATTAATTGAGCTGCATGTTGGTTCCATCACGCTTTACTCTTGGCCATATGGTTGTATGTCATTAACCCTGGAGACTAATAACCTCAGAAAGTGGAACCATATGTTCTTACCAAAGATAAACAATAAATATATTACATATATTTTTGGAAAGATAATTGACACGAATACACTTTGCACACACACACACACACACACACAAGCACGCACACACACATATCCTGATTCAAAACTTAGTAATAGCGGTGACATCAGCAATAGATCTCTCTTCTCATGGTGGGCTTGCTGGGTCTGTGTGTCATCATGGACCCCTGCACTAAAACACTAGGAAAGGGTAGTGAAGGTGTTTTTTTTTTCCATTGGTACATTGAACTAATGCCTAAATCTGCAGCAAAAGTCCTCTGTCTGTCATCGCAGGGTCATTTTGTGCATGTCCCAAGATACTTGACACCAGCTGGAATCACCATTGCTTTCTGTAGATGTAGGAAGTTCATGATGATCCCATTGAACAGATCGACCTTTTTTAAGCTAATTTTTCAGGATATTTTATTTCTTGCCAGTTTCATGGGCCAACAGACAGTCTGTAACTTATATTTTTTCTCTCTGATAGTCTTACCTGACTCTCATTGACTGGGGTAGCACACCCCGTTAGGCTAAGTGAGAAGCATGGTTGTCAACAGATGGTTTAGTAATCTAAAGGCTACAGCAGGAGATTGAGAGTCAGGAGTTTGTTCCTGGTTTTTCCACTGGCTCTATGTGACATTCAACAAACCAAACCCCCTCTCTGTGCCTCAGTGTACCCTCTCTAGAATGGGGGGGCTTTAACACATACTTGCCTCATGGCATGTTGTGAAGGCATGATTAATTACTTCTTTGTAGGAGGACAGGCACAACACAAGTGCAAAGTAAAATTATTTTATTTGGTAGGAACCAAGATTCTCATTTTGAGACAATCCCGGTGCTTACTGCATGTCTTTTATAAAGCTGTTGTTTCTTGCCTGCAATCAAAAATGTGACTAAATATATCTACCAAGTGTTTATTTTTATAATAAAATGCCCATTTGTTTTATTTAAGATTAAAACAAACTAACTTTAAAGAATTAGTTGGACTTCACATAGGGAGATATAGTCTAGAAAAGAACCAGGGCCAAATTTTATACCCTATCAGCTTTTATGTCTTCTCATGGACCTCATTACAGATGTGTTACTATGTTTGTCTACAAGAAGAGGAAACATTGTATTAGAAAATGTTGCTTCCATTCCACATCCAAGAGAAGGCAACGTTTGGAGCCCTGTATTTAGAGCAGGTCGGGATGGGGGCATGACAAGCAGATGCCTGAATAAAGGCCATTTTGTCTAACCTGAGATATCTTGCATTCCACAGACCTTGTGCCCAGTAGCATCCGGGGAAGACACTGCAGCAATCAGGTTTCCAAATGTTATTTTTCATTTGTTTTTACATGAGCCGGATTTCAAGCTCGGCCATGAACACTACAGAGTCGCAGTGAGCACTTATGACCCTGTTTGTTTGGCTAAATAGCCTATTGGTTAAAATAATAATACGAGTCTTCTAGTGGTGAAATGCAGAGCAAGAAACCTATAAAAGGACACTGCCTATGTAGGTCCCAGAATGTACCTTTCCTAGTAGCTCTGTCCTACACAGTGTCCCAGGTTGCTCCTTTTCATGGGTAGAGCCTCATTATTTGAGACTTTTCTGATTGACACCCTCCCCCCACTTCAAAACTCCCCCACACAAACACAGAGGGTTCCCCACTTCTCAACAATAGGTTAATAGCAAAGAGCTGCAGTGAGATCCCATAAAATTTCATTAGACTAGGCTACAGTATATTGATTAATTTAGTACAAAACGTCATCAGAAACAAATGCACTAGAAATTAAATGGCGTGGTACAGCTCTGCTAATGCAAATGAAGGTTACTTTCATTACCCACTGCTGTATCTGTCCTGAGCTCTCTAAACAAAGTTGTTCCAATGCACCTTTCTTCCAACCCTACTGTTCCTGCCTTGGGCCTCTCACAGCTCTGCCGGTGCCCTTCACTTTTGACCTCCAGCATTACATTCCCCCTCTTCTTCTATTCCAGTCTGGGGTTCCCTGTACAATGCACCTCATGCCTGGCCTGCAGCATTCCCTGCTAGTCCAGTCCTGTCAGGCGTGGAATAGCAGAGATGACAGAACAAGGAGCGCATGGGCAAAGCTCTGAGATTCGGGGACCTGAGCCACCTCTTTAGCAGGCCCTGCTAGTTAAATCTATATAGGATGGGGTCACAATTGGAACCTTCATTTAATTGAAATTGTACTTTTCACATTGGCCAGCAGATTTCCTCTGGAAATTGATAGACACTCAAGACTTCGCCTGAGTCAGACCCAATTTCAAGGAAAGTAGCGGAAACGGCTTCCCTTTTTGTGCCCCTGAAGTTCATACATAGTCCCACCATATCTTCCTCTTGGCATGTCTTCCATTTACTCTGTCTGGACTATGAGTGCAATGCCTTTAGGGACAAAGCCTGAAATGTTAATCTCTCCTCCAACTGACTATGTGGGAATCCAACCCACTTTTCTTCTCTTCGTGTTTAACATTATGGGCTAGTCAGAGACGTCCTCTGCCACTGTGAATGTGCCTGATTCTTTATCCTCACACATTTCACACAGCCGTGTTTTCCTCCAGAGCCTTGGTTTTGTGTGCGTGCTATCCCCCTTTGTAGAACTACCCCATCCGTAAAGCAGTGGGGGAGCCCGGCTCGTCAAGTTTCTCTAAGCATTCTGGGATATCCTCTCTTGATTTGCTGGGCTGCTAGCTGCTTCTCAGAGCAGAGTTTAACTGAATCATATTTAACAAGCATTCTTCACACGTGATCTTATTACAGCTCCGATGCTCTTGTTTTTGTTTATGCAGGCTGACCTTAGGCATCTCTTGCCATCCTCTGCCATGGTCAAGACCTCCCAGCTTGCTGCCTGGTGGCCCCCAAAGGAAGGTGTGAAGATTAACAGCCTAGAGGATGTATTTAATGAATAGCAACAAGGGATTAGTGACACAGTGTCACCTTTCATGGCCCTCTTTAACCAGGCAAGCTGACACCCGTTTATTTTTGTTTGCACTGTTGAGTAAACTCTGGAAACTAATTGGATTTACAGTCGACACTCCCCCAGTTCAGAGCCCGCTTCTGTCCTTTGGGCTTTGCTTGGTCTGATAATAAAACTTTTCCCCCATGGGTACATCAGGCCTAAAGTTTTCATAGTACTCTTGTCCCTTCTCAAATGCAATGTTTTAAACCTTAGGAAGATTTGATTGACAGCTTGGATTTGCAACACCCAAAGCCTATCAAACACTGACTGTATTGTCCCCTCCTGCCCACTGTGGGACATGGCTACAGTGCACCTGGAAGCCTAGTTAACAGAACATGTTAGCTGCTCACACCATGTAGCACTGTCCAGCCAATATGTGGTGACATTATTCTGCAAACTACATTGGCAAATGCAGATAACAATTTCATGACACATCAGCTTTAACCTGTATTCCCAGGCTATAAGACTGTAAGGCCATTTTAAATTCTCAGAAGCAAGGGACTTTTTCTTCCTGCCACAATAGTCCCTGTGCTGGGATGCAACAACTAAACAAAGAAGCCATTTCATCATGGAAATTAGAACCAGAGACAACCTAGTCATTTAGGAGCTATATCCTCCTTCCATCAAAGTCAGTGACAGAACTCCCGTGGCTTTTGGATTAGGCCCTTTGGGATCAAGCCTGAAAGATGCTGAGAACTAATGAGAGACTATGAATAAAGTTGAAGTCAATCGGACTATGCATGTGCTAATCATTAAGTATGCACTTAAATACTTTGCTGGATTGAGGCCGAAGAGAGCCCAGTACTTTGCAGGCTCAAGCCTATAGTCAATTTAGAAGCCAGTGCCTGATTGTTCCTTAGCATAAATTCTGAAAGTCTTATCCAGTACAATTTTAAATGCCTCAGCAACTGGGCTTCTGGCCATTCCGTTGCGAGGTTATTCTGCAGGGTAAGAAATCTCATGACCCAATACATTTTCCTGATGGTGGCCTCAAATTCTCCTTTTCTTAATTTCATCTCATTCCTGCAAACACTTCTCTCCCCCTCCATTCCTCCTAAACAAATCTTCTTCTTTGGAGTCTCCCTTCAAAGAGTGGTAGACTCTTATCTTGCTACTTCTCCACCTTAATCACAACCCTCCCTCCTAGCTGCAGGGTGAGGAAAGAAGCACCAAGAATGAAAGGACAAAGGCCAATCTGTCAGGAAAGTCCAGCTTGGGGAATGGTAAGATGAAGGGAAAATGTGGTATGAGTAAACAGAGGTTGAACATAAAGATTGTGCATGGGAATCTACAGGAAAAAAGAGGCAATGTCCATGGCTGGCAGTATCTTTTTGTTTCCTTAGAAACCTAAGAAGAGATCTATTGGAAGCATCACTTCCAGTGGAGAAGCAGCTGGGAAACTGGGAGGCCTTATCTGCTCCAACCACCTTACAATGACAAATTGCAACTGTGTCTGAAATGCTATGCAGAGATGAGTGATGTGTCTCCATATGTGAAGCATTTTGAGTGTCTTTTCTCTCTCTCTCTCCCTCTCTCTCTCTCTCTGTGTCTAGGAAGCAGGGAGTATCCCATGAGTCTACCGTATTTCATACAAGGTCAGGGTCTGATAGTGCTTCATGCCTGGGGGAAAAAATGAAAAAGCTCACTCAGCAGCAGTGGAAAATATAATTGTTGGCTCCATGCAAAAATGGTGACTTTTCTTTTTAAATTGTTCTCTAGAGACTATGTTACCATTATGTCCATTTCAGCAAAGCCAGGGCATGGAGTTTGGTTTTTGTTTTTGGTTTTTTTGGTTGTTGTTGTTGCTGCTTTTACCATTCCTGCATTCTTTGCAACATAGTGGGTTTTTTTAGCATTGATGCATGAAAAATTATATCAAAGGGGTTGTTTTCAAAGTTAGTCCTTCTCTGGTTATTTTCAGTGTAAATTCTATACACCATAGATGGCAAGATTTAAGTCCTGGGCTTATGTTATAAGAGATTAATTTGATTGGTTCCATTGTAATTTTATTTGTCTGCATTGCAAAACAACAACATGATTAGCACTTTCCATTCAAGAAAGTCTTAGAAGTGAAAAATCAGGAGTGGCTGTGAATCAGGATTGCGCTGCATCCTCAGGACTGCATGCATTCTGGACAGGAATGATGGGCTTAGGACCAATGTGCATCAGCAGAGCAGACCTAAAACTGGAACAACCAAGGGTGCTGCAGATCAGGAATGAGGTTTATCAGCAGAGCTGCGTGGGATGCCTAGAACTGGAATAGCAGAGGGTGCTACATATCATGTCTAATGGGGACTGGCAGAGCAAGGGAAAGAGAGAAAAACTGACACAGAAATGGCTTTCAGTATGTCTGGAACAAGTTAATTCTATTAGACTCTTTTTTTTTATTACTAATTAAATCCTCCTACGTAATACACTTTTTTAAAAAAAATAAAAAGACCACACTCCCAGAATGGTCCAGATGAGTGTTAGAGAGCCTGGCTCATGTGCTTTCTGCACTCCATGCCAGTGGCATAAGGGGCAAGGAGCCATTGCCAATCCCATCGGAACCAATTCTCGTTGTGGGGTAAAGAAATGAGAATGAATCCAGATGACCCATCCCAATTGCTCCCAGTGAACACAGGGTCTGAAAAGAAACCCCCAAGAGTCTTTTCCCCAAATTCAGCTAGAGGAACAGACACAACGCCTTCTGCTAACACACAAGAGCCATCTTTAGAAAAGCACCAATTAGCATTGCATAGTGTCAGCAGCCAGCTTCCTGGCAGTTGGCACCACTGTTTTTCAGTGCCTCCAATGCTGTCTGTGAATCTGCGTGGCTGGATTCCTGAGGCTTAGCACCTCGATTCCTGAAATGAGCCCCAGTCCTAATTCCCGATTTTAGGAAAACAACATTCCTCCCGTCGAATGAAAACACTCGTACACAGTTCATAAACCATCTTCCTGGGGTGGGGGAGGATTGCAAGCTCACGGCAGCCTAGCATAGACGTATATTGTTTGTGGTCCTCTGACGTTGCCCGCAGTGGGAGCCAGCTGCTGTTTGGTTAAGTGCTCTGTTTAAATATTCAAATCCCCTTCTGGATAGAGCTGTGATCAATACACTATGTGAATGCTAATAAAAACGCTGCCAAGAAGCTGCTGGGCCAGATCTGTAGACTCCTCTACATGCGCGACTGACCTGACTGAAAACTCGAGTCCTGAATGCCCTAGAACATTGCAGAGGTTCTGATTCAGAGCCAGACCCTAACTTTCTGGCTGGCCCCATCTCTATAATGGGTCAGATATAAACAGCCCCAGACCTTGGGGGAAAATGGGTCTGGATTGAAGCTTGAACTAATCTCTCCTTTCCATTGATTTTTGTCCGTTGACAATAAGAAGTTAATATATGTTTTCCCTACAAAGCAATAGATCCTGGATGTGATGGGATTCCTTCACTTCCCTCTCCTTTATTCCACATTCTGTCTTGTATCCTGTTGCCCCTTCCATCTCTTTGTCAGACATGGATTGCAGCACCCTTCCGAGTCTGGTTAATGCTGTCATTGTAACAGCTAGAAGGTATCACCTAAGGTCAAGGTGAGGAGCTCTCTTCTCTCTTTGCCCCAGGTTTGAGCACATCAGCACTGAAGAGTAATGGAGCCTGTTCAGGATCGCAGATTTCTTTTCTGAGGCAGCACAAGTAATTTACCTCTGGGCTAGTCCCAAGCACCACTTTCTGAGCCCAAGCCAGGCTTGATATACAAGGGGGAAATGTCTTGTATGCAAAGCCTCTAAGCCCTTGTGTTGCCATTCAATTTTCACTTACCCCTTTGGTGGGGAACTTGGCAATCCTGGCCCAGCTCCTACTGAAGTCAATGGTAAAAAAAAGCTATTAATTTTAGTGGTGTGAGCTCAGGTTTTGTCTCCTCAAAATATTTTCTCCTAACTTGGATCTGTTTGTTCCTATTAAAATGTGCAGGATGGCAACTGCAGCTCAGTGCCTACATTGCACACTGATGAGAGAGAGAGAATTAAAAGTCCTCCTCTTTGCCCAGAGCAGAGTGTGAATCTATTACAGTTTCCAGCTACAAAGTCAGGATATTTAGCTCAAGCTGCAGAGACTCACGCTGTCATCTCTGGAGGTCTCCAATCTCCAATATGTTGGCCATGATGGTTGCCATCACACCAGCCTCTCTCACACTGTCCCTGCCTGTCTGGTTTCATCCTGACCTGGAGGGGGATGACCCTCTGGGAAACAGAGGAATCTGGCCTTCTGTGGCCTATCTAGGGTGACCAGATGTCCTGATTTTATAGGGATGATTCCGATTTTGGGGTCTTTTTCTTAAATAGGCTCCTATTACCCCTCACTTCCATCCTGATTTTTCACATTTGCTGTCTTGTCATCCTAGACCTATCTAATCTTTGACCTCTCTGCTGAGGTCCAGAAAAGATATCAGTAGAGAAAATTTCAGTTTGGCAAGAACTGAAGGCTGAAGGAGCCACCAACTTGATCCTTGCTCCAACCACCCATCATCCCACTCCCAAGAGAGGCTACCTCTTTGCTGATGCTTTAGGAACATTAAAAAACAAGACGGAACAAACATTGTTGGCCACAGATCCTCCTCCATAGGAAACTGCATTCCTGTCATAGTTGGTATCACTTTGTTCTACTCCTGTAATCTCAAAGTTTTTGCTTCAGTTAGGGAATCACATCAATTTAATGGGCAGGGGGGAAATAAAGAGGCTTTATTTATATGTATAATATATAATGGCTTGATATATCGGATTGCCATTTACAGCTATGTAATTCTACTGATTTTAATGGCGTTGCTCCTGATGTACACTGGAGAGGAAAATCAGGCACATACATTATATTCACTCACCATAAATCCTCTCTGTCATTTAGGGCTTGCGAAGGTCTTTCCATTGAAATCAGTGGACTTTGCATCAGGGCCCTGATGCTTGATGGTGGCCCTCTAAAATAATTTAGCCCTAGAGGCATCAGGCCAGGTGATTAGCTCCTGTAAATCCAAGAGAGCTATGCTGATTTACACCAGCTGAGGATCCAGCCCTGGGTCTGAGCTCCAGTGGCTAGCCTACATCTCAGTTGTAGCCACAACATCCACACTGCTATTTTTAGCATGCTAGCCCCAGCCCTGCTAGCACAAGTCTGTCTACTGCAAGGGTTCTCAAACTGGGGGTCAGGGCCCCTCAGGGGGTCACGAGGTTATTACATGGTGGGTCACGAGCTGTCAACCTCCACCCCAAATCCCACTTTGCCTCCAGCATTTATAATGGTGTTCAAAATATAAAAGAGCGTTTTTAATTTATATGGGGGGTCGCAGTCAGAGACTTGCTGTGTGAAAGGGGTCACCAGTACAAAAGTTTGAGAGATACTGGCAATAGGAGGCACACTCCCAGCTGCAGTGTAGACGTACGCCTAGAGTTTCTGGTGCATACATGCAACAATAAAGTGAAATCTGATGTGATGGTGGACAGGGCACTGGCAGAGGGATTCTAGGAGAGGAATGACATGAGCTAATTGATGAGCAAGAGGAGTGACCTTAGCAGCTGCATTTTGTAGGGATTAAAGGGGGTCTGATAAGGCTCAGCAAAACGATGATAATCCCAGTCCATGGGGTTTTGCAACAGTATGTGTCACAGCTGTGATACTATTGTTAGTTCTTTCTCCACTGGTCAGCTTGGATACAATAAAATCCAAATGAAACACACAGACTGTTTGCGTGGGATGAGTTTTCAAAACCTTACTATGAAATAAAATAAAATTGGGGAATGTAACAAAACTTCAAAGCTTTAGTTTTTAATTCAGACACTTGAATTAGACAACCCCTACATTGCCAGAACCACTGTTCATCCACTTTATATCAGGCTGCTTTTCCCATTGGTTTTTCAAACCAGGGCAGCCAAAACTTAGCCATAGGTGGAGACCCAAGAGGGTGGTATGGATCCTGGCAATGATATTTCCTCAGTGAGGGCTGGATACCCACGACGGGTGCCAATCATGATGTTAGCCTCCTATGTCAGGAGATGTCGCGTATCTTCTGAAGTCTACTTTGATCAAATTTCACCTTAAGTCTTGTTGGCTCTTCATGATACAGAACCAATTTCTGCCTTTAAGCAAGGTCTCATGGCTGTTATAGAAGCCTGAGATCCCAGGGAAGATCCTGGTTCTGAATTCAAACTGAACCACTTACAGTGGGACAGACTCTGAGGTTCTTAGGCATGCAAGCAGTGTCATTGACTTCTGTTGTCCTGCCGAGTAACCCTGCTCTCCAGTTACCTAAGAGATTTACAAGATCTGCAGTAAAGTGCATTAGCTTAACTCAGCTAGGAGTATGTGAACAGAAAGAGACACCCCAGTGGAAACAAGATAAGTTAGAGCTGAGCTTCCCAGGGTAAATAAATGGGATGTGAATCAGGGATGTTAGACGTAGGGAAAGAAATTGTATCATAGCAGCTTGTTCCCTGTAAGCCTGCCCTGTGCTCTCCCCAGTACCAAACTGATACTTTGTTGTACTGTGAGTTACAAACAGTCAGGAAGAGCACAAACTGCTTCACAATATGGGACTGGTAAACAATCTCTTTATCAGGCTGCCATGTGCTGGCGCTGACGCTTAGACAAGAGAAATCACACGTACCTGCACTGACCTCAGCACAACCAGAACATTGGATCTGCATCTGCTCCTAAGCCCGGGATCCGAAGGTCAGGAATGAAGAACACAAGAGAGGATAACATGAGTCAGCAAAGGTATATTGTAACTCCATTGTCCAGTTCAGATCACATCAGCTGCTACGGGCACCAGCCTTTCCAGGTTGCTTCCAATGCATTATTATTTTGACCCACAAAACCTTTCCACGTTCTCTCCCTCCCTGCCTGGGTTAGCTTTCAGGAGTGCAGAAGTGGGTGTCTATGTATGATCCAGACCTTGTGTCATGTTAAACTGTCTCTGAGTTCTTACAGCAATTGAACTGAATAAATGACAGATCACAGAGATAACAAATCTAAACCATGCACTACTGCACTCTGGCAGAGGCATTTCTGGCTCTCTATTTTAATCAGTTTTTTTTCTTTTCTTTTCTTTTTTTTGTACAGTGCTCCATGCACTTGTAAAGTTGGAGCTTATAACCACAGTATGCAACATAATAAACAATAGTTCCTAACTGGTAGAGCCTCTTATTAGTCAAATATTTGGGCAACCTGCTAATTGGTGCAATCAGCATATTTTTAGCAGTCAAAACAATTTACTTCAGGTTATTTAGCCTGCTTTAGTACACTATAGAATTACTCGGGATATTGAGAAGCTAGGCCCAAGCGCGCTTCTAATGTCTCCCACTATGCCCAATGCATTTTTTAAATCCACAATGCTGCAATTACCATGGTTTACTGTATTACAATTTTATAAGAAGATCTTTTCACAGATGTGGGGCTCTGAAAAACAATTTGATATATGCCTTGGCTTGGAAAATGGTCATACAAGATGAAATGCAGTTGCTGCAAAAAGGGAAAGAAAAAAAAAGAATAGAATACCCCTGCCACTAACTTTGCACCATTAATACCCTTCTCAGATGTCAGTGAAAACTTGCTCCTATATCTTAAAAAGCTCAGTTGGAGTTTTACCATTACAGAATTCATTTCTGAAACTTGCTACCAGATGTCCCAGAGGGCTAACAAATTTGCTGGGGTGGTTGCTGATAGAAATGTATTGAGTGAGGGATCATGTCTGACTAGAAAACAGCTCTATAGTACAAAACTAGTATGCCTACGACTGCAGTACTTTTATGAGTGTGTTTGCCAGCCTGCTTATATGCACTGGCTTCTACCTGTACACGTGCCCATGCATACATCACACGCATAATAACTCCCACTCCAAAACCTATCGCTGGATATTCTTAAGTTAGACAGTTTATACAAAAGGGACTGACATGAAAGAAAAGCAGACTATGCAGAACACAAGGGGTGCATCTGATTGTTCTCTTGCTTGCATCAGAGTAAGACAGGCATAAATCCACTCAGCTTTATACCGGTGTAACCAAGATCAAATTCTGGCCCCTTGTTCTCATCCTTGTATGTAAAACATGTTGCAAATCGTTGTGCTATGTAAATAATAGATAACATCCTCCTCTGTTTTTAAATGGTTGAAAGCATTCTTCAAGTGACATTTTTTGTAGTCACATTTTCTTTGTACTCATTTCCATAGTCTTACCAATCAAATCCAATATGTGCAACGCTGAAGCAGCATGGCTTGCACTGGAACAGCTCCTGGCAGGAACTCTACCGTAGTTGCAGAGTTTATTATCACATGATAGAAAAACCAATTACTTTTCTCTAATAGAATCAGTGGCATTCTAGGTAGTATTTTACCACCGTCGTCTGTATCATAGCATCATGTCTAGTCACTGGGGAAATCAAAACAGATTATTTCACTTTGCAGCAATGGATAGATTAAATGTTCAATTCAGATGATGAAGTAATGTGTTTACGGTTGTAGCTGAGTATTAGCTGGTTAAACAGAAAGAAAAGCATTGTACTAATGGTCTATCTCTTGGTATTGGCATTTAGGATCCCTCTGCATCACATGTGGTGAGGAATTTTTGAGAGGAGCAAGGTGGGAGGTAGTCACACCTACAGTAAAACTTACTAAGTGTTTGTGGGCATTAAAAAGTCCAAATATTGCTTAGCATGATTAGAAATCAGTACCTGGGCTAGAATAGCAGTGGCTGCTGCAGGTTAGGCTTGATGTGCTTTAGCAGAGATGGGCATGGGTCAGGGCATGGGTCGGGGAAGACTCAAATATCTGGGTTGCTGCATGTCAAGATTGAGGGGCATCAGCAGATCTATATGTGGGTCCAGGAATAGCGGGTACAGCAGACTAGGTTTGAGTGCGGGGGCACGATTGTTAGGGTTAACTTTCACTTCACTTTACAAGACCTGAATCTGGCCAGTTCTATAATTTTCCATTGATCATTAATATCATATACATAATTTGAAGGAGTAAGTAAATAGATCTAAATCTGAAACACAACCTGCATAAGAGAACTAGTTATTAGCTATTTTATTCTTTTCCTGGCTGCACGTGGCTAATATGACCCTGGGTGAACCAGGGTCCACGCTGGGTGCGCATTGCAACATGCACCTACATGGGGGGAAAACATTCCTTTACTACCTCTTTCTCAAGGCTCTTTTCATGCCACGTTATCTCCAAGAGACACTGGCTTTCTAGGCACTAGAGAGCTGTAGAGCATCCGTTTGATGCAAGGCACAGATTTTTACCAGAGGATAATTAGCCATTGGAACAATTTAACAAGGGATGTGGAGGGTTCTCCATCACTTGACGTGTTTAAATCAAGGCTGGCTATTTTTTTTAATGATATGCTGTAGCTCAAAGAGAAGTTTCAGGCTTAATGTTGGGTGATGTTTTTTGGCCTGTGTATGCAGGAAGTCAGAAAACATGATCATAATCATAGATGACCATCTGGCTTTAAAATCTGGGTGTATGTATATAGATTCAGGAGGCCAGGATGATAATGTTCATCGCCACCTATCTCCTACTGAAAGTTCTGCTGTGATCTGCAATTTCCCCAGCTACAGTATAGTATGTTAATGCACCTTGTCTCTCATGCCTGGAAGCTCATAATTTACTCAACATCCTGCCAAGAACCTCATCCCAGTCATTCTGTCATAACAAACAGACCTTTTCCCCCCATGGGCTGTGTAAGAGCACCAAGGGTTGACAGAAGAGCTGACAAAAAGCAAGCAGAGGAGACAAAGTGAGCTCCAGTGGGTTCTAAGATATATATTTTTTCTAGCACACACTCCCTGTCAAATTGCAGGATACAGTCAATACAGGGAAATTACAGAGTCTTGCAAAAAAAAAATTATTCTGAATTGGGAGGATTAATGGTCAAAAGAATGTTCTTCTGGGAGTAATCTAAGTGTTATATTTACATTTGGCTTGGAATTATTTGCAGTAAGGAATTTCAAATGCAAATATTTTAAAAGCGTAGCATGTAGAGAGACACTGTGGGCACTTCTGTTTTCCTTGAAAAAAAAAATGGAGAAGAAGAAGAAGAAAACGGACTTTTTTTACTGGAATCTTAATGAGACCATAATTACGACAGCATAAGAGGAAAAAATGTAGCTCTTAGACACTTGCTCCTACTGTACATACAGGGCCCAGGATTTGAAAAAAATTAAAATTATTTCTTTTCTGAAGTGGGGCAAAGGGGGGGAAATGACTTAGCTAATTAACTCTTGCCCCTTTATGTACTTAGTCTGTATTTTCTTTTCTTTTCTTTTCTATGTATGTATGACTAGATGTTGAAAGCAGGCATGACCTGGTTGCATTGACTCCCTCCTCTATCCCTCCTCTATTGATTGTGTTACAGCGACACAGCATGTTAGCAACAGCAGATTTTTCAGACTCGCTTTCTTTGCTCGACATCTCTGGGGTGGAGCCAGACTGGGTATTTTCTTTCATAAGCCTATGACTCTCTGGATCATGTCTGGGGCCTGGTTTCCATGTCTGTAGACACCATTTGCACCAGCAGAGTTGCACAAATCAGAGTATGTTCACCTTTAGCTCCTTGAGGTGCACTCATAGACAGGTAGTCAGAGTTGCAGCTGCTGACATCTGCATCTTTAATTCCATAAGGGACTTGAGGAACCAAAATGCCCTAAAACTGTTTCCTATATAAATGTGTCAATTTCACTGCATGCTGGTGGTTTAAGGTCCCATTGAAATCAATCGCAAAACTCCCGTGGACTTTAATACTGCAGGATCATCCATGGAGGAAGTGGAGATACTCTTCACTTGAGATCTTCTCACCCTGATGTATCATTATCCTTATGGTCATAGAAATCCATCTTGTCTGAGGCAGAAAAATTGAAACACAGGGTCAAATTCTGCTCTCGTGTATGCCATTTTAGTGCCAACATGAGTCAGTGCCTAAACAGAGATCAGATTTCAACAGATTTCAAATATTATAGATCTGGGATGGATTTGATGTCAGTTGAGTTATTCCAAATTGAGCCCCTGGACGTTGAATGGCAGCTAGCACTAGCTGTTGTCTCTGGTTCTGTTCTGTGCTCTTGTAAGATCTCTTACTGCAATCCCCTGGTGTCTATTTTATTTATTAATCTCTTAGCCATTTACATTGCCTTTAATTTTTCTGAAGTTTTACTCCATATCTTTCTTTTGTTTTCTTTCCCCCTTTCTCTCTCTCTTTCCTCAGAGACTCCACTTTGTGAATGAAGTAGTTATTCCACAATAAAGTCACATTTGTTCCAGAATAGAGTGTCCACAAGCAGAGTTATTCTGGAATAGTTTATTCTGCAATAGCTATGCCAGTCAGTTTTCCAGCACAGGCAAACCCATGGAGAGAGACCTATCCTAGAGAGACCAGAGGCAAAGCATGGAGAGAGACCTATCCTAGTCCCTTCACAGCAGCTTGGACCTGGAGGCTGAACTTCACCCAGAGTCTTAGCTGGGGAATAACTCTTGTGTGTGACATACTAGGACAGCAGGAAATGGGAAGCCTAACCTAGAAAGAATCCACCTAGCTATCAGTCAGCAGGAGCTAAACCTTGCATGAAATAGGACCTTCTACAGTCATTAGTTATCCACTTCTGCCAGAACCACTGGTGTGCAGCTCTGGAGGAAACCAAGGACATGCAGCCAAAGAGAACAGAGAACAAACATGAATGGCAATCTGCCTGCAAGGAAGCACCTAACACAAATGTGGGAAAGTCTCTGGACTGAGCCAAAGAGGCCACATAAACATTTCCATACATATAGTATCGATCCATGTGAAAAATGCATTGCCTGGGAAGACCTATAAACAAGAATATTAGATCAACTTCAGGGTGATGGAGGTAGCTCTGATGAAAGGGGAAATGAGATGAGCAGTTATCGTTCAATAATCTGTTATTCAAACTCCAAGAGTATCATCTGCTAGGAAAAAAGTAGCTGTGAGAGGAGTACATGGAAAGCTGATAATGCATTTGGTATACATTAAATGAGCTGCAGCCATCTCCCCTCCTCTGCTTCACTGCTCATACAAATGTTCTTTGAAATCCTGTCCTTAAACCTTAGTGCACTGGAAGATGCTCAGCTGGCTTTGCTTGCTGGACTGGGTACAGCATTTTGCATGTGAAATCCTTAGTCCACAAAGTTGTCATTCTTTATGCAACCAAAGGCACCGTACCATGACACACAGGCAGGGCTACTCTGGCTCACTGACAGGAGCAATTTCTCTGGACGAGGAGAGGAGAGGGGGGTCACGAGTCTGTCACAAGGTGCATGCAGGAAATAACTGCTGACGTTAGTGGAGATGTTTATTTAACACTGTAAGATAAATGGTAAGAGGTCAGATGCACTGCTGGTGTAAATCAGCCTAGATCCACTAAAACCAATGGAGCTATAGTTTATACCATTTAAGGGTTTTCATAAGGTGACCAAAAGAATACCATTCTTCCCATCTTGCTTTGACTCCTTTGCTCCTGGATCACTTGTGATAGCCACTCCAAGCAGAATGCTAAATTCCGGTCTGTAAGTTTCCATCCAATGGATCTTTGCCAGTGCCAGCCAATGACCCAGCAGGATATAGGCATGTGTATGTCTGCACTGACTCAGTGAACTGAGTCTGGTTTTAATTTCCTTTCTCTAGTTTTCCTTCATCCTGCAAGGAATAACTGTGAAGTAAATCAAATGGCCTATCTCCACAGGCTGCCCTTGGCTTGGCACAGGAGGATCTGGGGGGGGGAAAGAGGCTGCCAATCCTGCGGTCACTAGACAAAGTGGGGTCTGTTAGCACAGTGTAACTTATTGTAATAACAATCAGCTCCAAAAGCTGTTTGGTCTTTGCTGCGATCATGTCATGAGGCCAAGTGATCCCAGGCTCAGCACTCCCGCTTCCAGATGGGACCGAAATCAGGAATCACATGGAAACTTCTGAAAAATAGGAAGAAGTGCTTAACTCGAGCTAGGCAAAGATTTGAGATGCTTCTCATTTTATCTTCAATCCTTTGCAGCAAGGAGCCCCTCAGCAAACTCTGAGTGGGGAAGTGAGGGTGGGGATCCGTAGTTGGTGCTCTGTCCTCTGAATGAATTCAGAAGCCTGGTATTAGGAAGCAGGAGGATGATGGAGATGTCTCAGTGCAGATTCAGAATAAAGCAAAGGACCCTGACCACTTGTGCTCATTAAAGGTCTCATGGTCCTTCTCAGGAGTGCAGAAGCATTAAGTAGTCTGGCGAGATTCCAACTTTGCCAATTGCCTTGCACCTAAAATTCCCCTCTGCAAGATCAGTCGGCTCTGGTATTATCAGCTTCTTGTTCATGTAATGATCCTGTGCACCATTAAACTGTTGTGCTCCATCCCAGAGGTGGCTGGTTTTGATTAGTTAGTGAAGTGCTCCCTAAATACCCCTTCCTTCCTTACAGTCCATTTAATGCACCAAATCCTGCAGTTCTTATTCAGCCAAATATCCCATAGAAATGAAGGGAAGTATCAACAGTGTAATGAATACAGTATTTGGCCCAATGTTTGGAAAGGGTTTTGAGATCCTCTGATGAAAGACACTGCAGACATGTAAAGAATTATTATTACTATTTAAATGCGTCAGTTCAGCCCATCCCAAGACCCCTATAGTGACAGGTAAAGATGCAGGCTTGTCACATAATAGTACCTTGGGTAAACCCATATATGGGGATTTCTTTGCTCTTCAGCTGTGAAACCCACTGGCCCACTTTGTTTCCAAGTCCGACAGCTTCCATGCCTCCATAATTGTAGATGAGGCTGCAGGAAATAGCAAAGCCAGAACCCTGAAACTATCATTGTGTCTACTGCCATAAAGGGAAATTCAGTTATTATCTCTAATATAACACACGTGTTTAACTGATGCTTCAACAGACTGCTGCTGACACACCGATCAGCAGAACAATAGCTTGCCAGCCATATTGTAATACTATCCTAAATGGTGTAGCTGGAAAATTCTCAACAGTATGACAACTGCCATTATCTTGAGACTTTACCAGTTCCCATAAGGATCCTAAGGACCTTTGGGTTGCTGTTTGTTTCAGCTTAGGTTACTTGGCTAAATTACATGCATTCAAGTGTGGGATTGGCAGAGGGCTAGTTATCTTGTCAAAAGCAATGTAGAAGCAAAGGGAGGGAAAAGCCATCAAAGAATTAACTTGCATTGTTGCATGTTAGTAACAAATTCACATTCCATTGGATCATATTTATTTCCTATCTCTCTCTTTGCGCCGATAACATTTGCAAGTACAAATGCAAGGTCTTCCACTCTATTTATGGATACACCTTTAAGCAGGCCGGTGGAATAGGTGACCTGTAGAGCTTTAGCCCAGCTATTAGGGTTCAATATGCCCATTGTGCTCTATATTCAGTGGTTATCTAATAGTGAACTGTGCTACCTTTTGGATTTACTCTGTTGGTGTTTAGCAGTGGTCTGACTGGTTTTTCTTGTTGAATATGTGTGACTAAAACTTCTAATACAAATACTCAGGATGGCTCATCTTCGATGGGAGAGAGGAAAAGATAGGAAAAAGAAAAACATGATCTAATTCAATATGCTTCATACATTTCAACTTTTTAAAATACTCATACAGAATAGCAGCATTGCTTAAGCAGCTGGTTCAGAGAGTTAGCCCTGAGTGACATGATGGCTGTTAGAGAAGCGCTCTGTGGGAGTCCACATGTAAACAGTTTATGAATAAAGTGTCAATAGATGTCACTATAACTATTCTAGCTACCCAGTGCGGTGGTACATCAACCCCCCTAAAGTACTAATTGTGTGCCAGGGATCCTGCAACTTGGAGCAAAGCCCAGAAAGTGTTTCAGCAGCGAGGCCCTGTAGGGTATGTCTCCACTGCAAATAAAAACCCGTGGCTGGCCCATGCCAGCTGACTCAGGCTCCCAGGGCTCAGGTTGCAGACTGAACTCTGGGACATTCCCACCTCGCAGTGTCCTAGATCCCGGGCTCCAGCCTGAGCCCAATTGTCTACAATGCAATTAAACAACCCCTTAGCCCAAGCCCCGCGGGCCTGAGTCAGCTGACTCAGGCCCATCCTCCGGTGTCTAATTACAGTGTAGACATCCCTGTAGTTGCTAGCCCTGGTGGAGCCCAATAACTACTCCAACACTTGACTGAAGCGAAAGGGTATTTTACTAGGGCCGGCAAAACAGGGTATGTTTGCAAATTCCCTGTGTAGAGCGGCTTAAACCCTTACAGCTCAAAGTGAAACAACAGCGGTTCTTATTTGGGCTCCAGGGGGCAGTCCAATCAAGTGTTAGGACTCCGGTCCAAGGGATGCCCTCTCCAGTCCAGGCTTCTATTCAAAACAAATAGGCATTTGCAAATTTCCAGGCCAGGATCAGTTGGGGTCCCACTGCACTGGCTCAGTGCCCAGTCTCTCTGTTTCCCCAAGTCCCACACAGCCTTCAGCAACAATGTCCAGCAATCATATGCGTCTGCCCAGCTCCTGCTGCAGCCAGCTCTGTACACAGTTCCTGAGGGTTTCTCCCTGCGTCTGG
Organism: Chelonoidis abingdonii; assembly: GCF_003597395.2. Lineage (NCBI taxonomy): Eukaryota > Metazoa > Chordata > Testudines > Testudinidae > Chelonoidis > Chelonoidis abingdonii. The sequence goes on from NC_133781.1 coordinate 28,289,793, forward strand.
TTTCCCCGCTGCTTCTGGCTAGCCATGCCGCTGCTGTCCTCAGGTCACTTCTAGGGTCAGGATATTTTTGGAGAGGTTCTGCCCCCTCCCACCTGGCTACGGAGAGGGGATGTGCAGTGGGAAGGGGTTTAGGGGTCGTTCCCTGCAGATGCCTCAGGAATACGTAGTGTAGTTTCTGAGTTTTGGAGGACCAATAAATCGTCTTGTATGCCCAGCTCTTCACAGCGCCCACCGAAGGCAGAGATCTGATCATCTCTACAGGCTGGAAATATGAATGCTGACAATTTCTGATAGACTTAAGTCGGTGATATTTACTTTAGTACTGGGAAAACCATCCATGAAATCCATGGACCCGGTTTCTCCCCTCTGTAGCTTATAAGTAAGGATGCAAGAATAGGCCTCCCTGTGTGATTTTGTTTACCCTGTTCCTTCTTGCTAATGGATCACTCTTACGCATCTCTTCGGGACGGCACTTTGATGAAAGCATGATGTGAAGTGGAAAGAAGGTGATTGGGGGCCACATACACCATCAACACACTACAATTATGCGAAATAGTGGTCAGATTAGGGGTTCTTTTTCAGCCTCATCAGCTCAGGTCTGCTCTGTTCACACTGTCATCTTCTGAGCCTGTCACAGCATATTGTGCCCACACCTGAATCCCCAAGCCCTAGGAACATTCCACTCAACCAATTTATAACTGTTTGTTTTCATTTATGGTTTAACAGACCTGCTAGAATTAGGCCCTAATTACCCTGTTATGCAAAGTAGCTCCTTTCATTTTTATAATGTCAGCTCCAATATAAATTGTATTTGTTTTTAACTCTGATGTCAACCATAGCAACAGAAGGTAATGATCTGCATGTCTCGCCACTGGATATGCGACCCCTGTAGCTCTCCACCTTTCCAGACGACCGTCCCCCTTTCAGGAGGCTGATTGGTCTTCGTACCCACAAGTTTCACCTCACGTAAAAGCTATATTTGCTTTCAAAGTCAGACATAAAAACACAAAAGCATCACAGCACACTGTTACTGAAAAATTGATTACGTTCTCATTTTTACCATATAATTATAAAATAAATCAACTGGAATATAAACATTGTACTTACATTTCAGTGTATAGTAGGTAAAGCAATATAAACAAGTCATGGTGTGTATGAAATTTTAGTTGTACTGACTTGGCTAGTGCTTTTTATGTAGCCTGTTGTAAAACTAGGCATCTATCTAAATGATTTGATGTACCCCTTAGAAGACCTCTGCATATCCTCAAGGGAACACGTTCCCCGGGTTGAGAACCCCTGGGCTACCCAACTTGGCTCAGGAACGTGGAAGAAAGAAGGAAATGTTGGTGTTCGAGTCTCCAGTTAATACCAAGACAGATAGGACCTTCTGATAAGAATTCAGAGTATTTGGTCTGGATCAAGCACTAGAAGAGGAATGTCTCTCACTATAGCTCGTCCTTTTCCTCCTCTCATTTCCCATCAAAAAAGCCCTGGCTATTATGGGCTAGCATACACAGAACTAACCACCTGCACACCAGCTATCTCCAGCCATACATGTGCTGCTGTCTGGCACCAGTCTTGTTACAGAATATGCTACAAGGTAGTTCTTGCCATGCAAAGGAGGGAATTGTACAGGACAGATAAGAAATAGCTTTTTCCTCCTCCAGTCTTGCCTCCTTGTCTAGTAGAAACAAGGCCTTAATTTAAAGTATTATTTTTTTATTAGCCAGTGCACGGTTTAATTACAGCAGTAAAAATATAGATTATTTAAGCTTTGCTGATGTTCTATTACCTGGGAACCAGCACCAGCCTTGCTTTAATAAGCAGCTTCTGAGGAGGTGAAATAAATTCCTCTGGCTAAAGAGGCGGGGAGGGGGGAGAGGTTTGCTGTTGGAAACTGACTATATTCTTTAATGAGGCTAGACTGTGGAATGACTTCTTGCTGTCTGCATTTTGTGTGTGTATGTGTGTGTTGATTTATATGCAGCCCTAGTTATTTCCACAGACCTGTTCTGAACAAACAAACAAACAAACAAAGCACCAGGATATTCACTCAGTATTAAAGCTAAACTCAAAATGATTTTTGTTTAAAGTTTCAGAGGGGAAAACACCACTCACTTTTCTACAAAATTATTGTTTTGACTATATTGCACATTTGCAGATTGCCTGTTTTTGTTTCATTTTTTTCTCATGATTCTCAGCAGATTGAACTGTGGCTGGGAGTCGTGACAGCTGGAGTCCATTCTCAACTGTGCCACCAAGTTGCTGAGTGACAAGGAGCAAATCACACTCTGTGCCTCAGTTTTCCCCATTTAATCCAAGAGGACAATACTGGGCTACTTTGCCTTTGTATTATTGTTTAGATGACAGCGGGCCTAGGGTAACCAGCTGGGTTTGGGGCTGTACTGTATTAGGCTGTGCACAGACACCTAGGGGGCAGCCTCTGTGTTGAAGCGTTTTCAATCTAAATAGATGAACAGTCCAACGGTGGAAGAAGTGCCATTATCCCCATCTTACAGATAGGGATCTAAGGAACAGACAGATTAGGTGACTTGGCCTAGATCACACCAGGAGTCTGTAGCTGAACCAGGAATTGAACACAGGTCTCTTGAGGGCCAGTCAAATGCCATAAGACCATCCTTCCGCTATGGATCACTTTTAGAGCTACAGATGAAGAAGTTTATCTACAGTCAAAGCATTTGGATTGTCTGATATTATATACAAATTATGCCACAGTGATCTGTTGTTATATACGTTAATGTAGAGTTTCTGACCAATACATATTTGAATGTTTGAGTTCCACACCCTAACTTTTAACCATCTATGACCACAGATCTCAAATCACACATTCTATTCATCACAGATTCTATTTGTATAGTTTTGAGAGGGGATGACACAGCGGTGGGAAATGATCTATACCTGGGGAATCCCTCATGCCCTCTCTTGGGAGAGGAGAAAAAGGCCCCCGTCAAACATGGTAAGAACAGGGGGAATATCAACCCTCAAAACTGAGAAGGAGGGAGTGTGTGTGACTAAAGCCTACCTTCTAGAAAGGCATTCACTCTCAATTTGAAGGCTTCAAGTGATAGAGACGCCCCTCATTTCCCTTGGTAGTTTGTTCTAACGGTTCAACACCCTCACTGTTAAAATTGCATGTCTTATTTTTAACTTGAATTTGTCTGCCTTTAACTTCCAGCCATTGGTTATTTTTTATGCCTCTATCGGGTGGCTTACAGAGCCCTGTAAGACTTGGTACTATATCCCCAAGAAGGCACTTATACACCATACTGAAGTCAACTCTCAATCTTGGTGTTAATAAGCTAAATTGACTGAGGGTTTTTTCGTCTCTTGCTGAGAAGCATTTGCTCCAGCCCACTAATTATTTCTGTGGCTCTTCTCTGAAGGGTTAGCATCTCCTGGGAGGAGGTCCTGAGCATGCTTAAATCCCATAGAAGCACACACAGCTAACAGTCAGAAGATGTGTTTCCTTACTGCCCTGAAGTGGGGCAGGGAGAATGGGGCAATATTTATAGTGCTGGCCCTGGAACAACAAAACTACTATGATTTCTTATTAGTTTGTTTTCTGGAAGCAACCACCATGTGCAAGGGAAGGGAGTAACACGGACCGATTGACAGCCAGGTATGGGTGGCGGGTGAAGCTTCCTCTGGGGGAGGCTAGCTCTCTGTCCCGCCTCTTCTGCCTGCAGCACCTGCCCACACTCCACCCCAGGCCCCACCCGCTCCCCTGCTCACTGCCCTCCCTGCTGGGCCCCCTACCACTCCTCCTCCACCCTCTCCCGCACAAGGCCCCCACCGCTTACGCTTTCCACATCCCTCCTCTCCTCCACTCTACACCCCCGTGGAGGTGAAGGGGGTGAAGAGGGATGTAACGAGGGAGGGAGTGGAGGAGAGGAGGGATGCGTTGAGCAGCGGGGACCTCCAGAAAGAAGGGATGGAGTGGAGGAGAAGGACTCAGCCAGGCAGTGGCGGGCTGTGGGGACCTCGGGAAAGGGGCGGAGTAGGAAGGGGAAGAGGTGGGGCCACCACAGCCCAGGCGGAAGGTCAGCAGTGACAGTGCTAAGCCCCCCCTGGCCCATTATACCCGCCGCCCGTACAGCCAGGCCAAAGGTTATCTGAACAACAGCATTTTGGATGGAGTGCAACAGGAAATATGGGGGTTGGGGCTTGGTTGAAGAGGGGAAGTTTCCTGGGGTCATGACAGATGATGAGCTGGTGAGCTTTGAATGAGAGTTTTGTCTGTAGGAATAGAAATGGAGGGAAAGAAAGGGATGGATCTTGGAAATGATATGAGGAGAGAAAGGCCAGAATTTGGAAATAGTTTTGATACGAGGGGCATGAGAGACAGAAGTCGACCTAGCACACAGGACAGTGCAAGCATTTCCATGATGAAATCCAAAAGCAGATGTGTAACTTGGGCAGCTTGGTGTTTGAAATATGAATATGAAACCAGGTAGGAACCTGAAAACCTTTCATCAAAGCTAAACTTCTTTCTTGTTTTCTGGGGAGGAGCATATTTGTCTGAGCCCAGGTTTTCAAACAAAAGGTGCTGGTTAATAACAATGTGTATCTTTTAAGCTAAGGGGAATCCCCACAAACTCACATATACTAGTTGAAAGACATGAAAAAACTAAAAATGATAGGATTTTGCTGAAAGGTGTGTGCGTTTTTTACGTTGTGCAATTCTTATTTGCAGTGCAAACATTTGCTCAATTTTGTTTAAGTAGGCAAATTTTGCAGTTATTTTCTGAACTTGTTTAATTTTTCCCAGCACTCTTAAAATGCTCCATCAAAAATGTGTTGGGGGGAAGGTTGCATTTAAGGTAATAACTTTTTGCTTTCACTTTATTTCCAAGGTGTTTCTTATCTTGGTTTTTCTTTTCCACAACTGTGTTTGTTAGGGAAGTAATTTGGTATGTCATGCTATTCCACCTTCTATTCCACCTTTTTATTACCTTATAGAAAAATACATCATACGTTCCCAATCCTGCAAACACTTAACATATGTGGGTAGTCCAGTTTAAGCCAGTGGAGGCTACTCATGCCCTTAAAGTTATTCCTATGTATAAGTGTTTGAAGGATCGGCGTGTAAGTGATTAATCTTTTTTAATTAAAGCCTGCAAAAAAAAAGTCCAGTACAGCTCACAGACACCATAAAATCTGAAATAAATTCAGAGGAGTGGATTAAAGTGTTGCAGTAAAAAACAAAAGTCCAACACCTTTAAGATCCAGAATGCAAAGAGTTTTGTTATGGCTCAACCAGATTTAAGATAAAGTGCCTGCTTTATGGTCTAGTAACATAGCAAGGTTTGTTATGTATAGTAACAAGCATCCGAAATGACACAATAAAAAAAGAATTATCTGTGATTAGAACTAAACTATTTAAATTTCTCCAGCTGGAGCCAAAATTTGGAAGGGAGAGGGAACAAGAGGAGGGAGGTGGGGGGAGGTGGGAGAGAGTTTATTATTTCAGTAGCTGCAGTGAAAATCCCCTCTGGGTGTTTTGCAAACCTCCCTCTGCTCCTTGAAACCATCCCCCTCATTGACATGGTAATGGGCTTTGTTGAATTCAAAGACGATTACATCAGACATGTGTGGCCTCTTGTGGGTTTTCCAAGGCTTATAAAGCACACAAATTATATAAAAATATTGGGCTGAAAAATTAGTAAGCCATAGGAGTTTGTGTTGTTTTAGCCATGCTTTACTGCAGGGAAAGAAAACTGTGGCTACTAGAGACCTCTGGCCCGTCTGTCCTAGCTACTTTCTTTATTATTTTTCTTTTCTGGTGGGCTCTCTTTGGATACACCATCTGTATTTTTAAAGGTCTTTCATACTGGGGGGTTGGCAGGGTGGATGGTGGACTTTTCAGTGTGTTAGGTTTAAAGACCAGACTTAATTCTTCTCTCAGTTACACTAATGCAACTCTATTGACTACACAGTGTAACTGAGAGGAGAATTTGGGTTCACGGGTTTTTTTAAAGGTTGCTCCTCAACGTTGCTGGCGCACTGTTGTGGCACCTACTCAACCAATGTTTACACATGCAAAATGGACCCTGGCAGGTGTGACTGCTTTTTAACGTTTTCTTGGTGAAACAAGTGGATTCGCAGGGTTTTTTGAAGTGCATTTTAAAAACCAACCTTTAAAAATGTGGCCCCATGCGCGTATCAGTTTACATTCCATTTACTTTCGTTATTGTTTTCTAACAATGTTTGCCTAACTACCCAGGCCCAAAGGATTAACCTTAGCATGATATCAGGACAGCTAATTCCACATGTGGGCAACTAAATTCAGCCCAAGCTTTGTGCAAGGGGTGGTATGTACAGCATTGCCAACTCTCATGCTTTTGGCATGAGTTACATGATAATTACTCTTTTCCTTAAAGCTCCAGCTCCTGGAGTCAAGTGGACATGTGATGATTCCAACCTTCATTCTTAAAGAAAAAGTAAGTTTCTAGCCCTCGTGGCTGTGCAGAAAGCTTGAAAATGTGACTCCCCCACCCCCCGGTGCACCCTAAGACTCAAAAAGCAGAAGGCAAATAAAAAGAACACCAAATCTATTATTTGTACATAATCTCCTGATTTTAAAGCCAATCTCATGATTTTTGGTGAGCATGACTCATGATTTTTGAATATGTGGGGTTGGCAATCCTACACGTAAGTGCATCCTCCCAGGTACAGTCCAGGGCAGGACTTGCACCTCTGAAAAAGCACACATTCCTTCCAGCTTCCTCCCTTTTTCTAAGATCTATCAACAGCAAATGGCATCATGCCAAACACTAGCTCCACTGTCCTGGCAAGTGAATCGTTAAGGGAATTGCCAAGGCATCATACTCTCCCTACTTACTAATGTGAGGGAATTGCATTTATCCAGCATCTATTTATTCCTTTGTGCCTAGATCCAAGGACTATGTTTCCTATGCTGGAAGTAAGGGGTTGACTTGTCCTTACTTCCCCTTTCCAGTTTTGGAGTCCCTGGGATGACTGAGTTCTAAGTATGGCTTCATTTTCAGAGGTGCTGAGCCCCAGAGCTCAAGCTGAACTCAGCTGGGTGTCATGGGTGCTAAGCACCTTCACAAATCAGACCAAACTCAACTAGGTGCTTAAATATGGATTCAAAGACTTAAAATTTCAGGCCAATTTTGAAAATTTCAAGCCAGTTTGAAAATTTTACCCAGGGTATTTTGGTTCCCCAAAAACTCAAACCCAAAGGATCATGTCTCACCCAGCCTAGCTTCTCTTCTGAGCTGGTCACAGAGCAAAGTCCAGCGTTGCTCAAATCGGGGCATCACATGGCATTACCCTGTGATACCTCATGTAAACACAGGATGGTGACCTCAGAGTAGGATGTAGCAGAGAGAACAGTGCAGCTGTGGGGACTGGAGAGACAGCCGGGAGGGGCTGGGGAAAGAGTTCATCTAATGGTTAATGTCAGGGAACCAGGATGCCTGAGTTCCCTTCCCAGCTCTGTGACTGGCTAAACTTGGGCAAGTCACCCCATCTGTCTGTGCCTAAGTTATTGTTCTATGAAATGGATATCTCATACGTCAGGGTCAGGAGGTGGGTTACTTCTGTATATATTCCCAGAGTGATTGGGTTATTTGAGTTGATCATGGGATAATTCATGGGTCTATCTCTCTTTTATGGCAGCTTCTTGAAAATTGAAATACATTAACGAAAAGCGTCGTTGTGAGGCTTCACTAGCTATATGTAAAATGTTTTGAGGGCTTACACTAAATGAAGCTACAGTGACACCGGTGATATTTTTTTGCTCTCCAGTTCTCTTCTTGCTATGGCGCAAATGCCCCTTTCTAAGAATTCTGCGTGATTGAATGTTAAAGGCCGATTATACGGTTATCCCAAAATGCAAGAATGCAGTTCCGAAGGTCACAATCCAGGAGGGGTTGATATAACAGTGTTGATACAGATTATTGACATACTTTATCAGGAGTTAACAAATGCAATGCAAGTTCTCCTGTTTTCATTCAGGTTACCATGTAATCAGGCAAATTGTCCACACCTCAGAGGCAAATAAAAGAGGCTGCTTATGTAAAGGAACTTGCTATGGGTAACATTTATTTGATCTTGTCTGTCTGTAGTTTCTGTAGTGAACAAGTTTATTTGAGTGTTGGTTCCAGTGTGAAAGGGTGAGGCAGAAACTATCCAGTTAGATTTGAGAGGTTTCCTGTTCACCCAAGCAAGAGGTGATGGTCTCAGGTGTTGTCATGTGAGAGAAAAGAAAACATTTTCCTAAGAGGACAGGGTCACAGACCTACAGCTCAGAAATAATGAATACATTCATGAACCGAAGAGTGACAACACCAGAGTGTTTCCCAGAATGAACAGGAAGGATGGTCTCACAGACTCATAGACTTTTAGGTCAGCAGGGGCCATTGTGATCATCTAGTCTGACTTCCTGCATAACGCAGGCCACAGAACCTCATGCACCTACTCCTGTAATAGACCCCTAACCTCTGGCTGAGTTGCTGAAGTCCTTAAATCATGGTTTAAAGACTTCCAAGTTACAGAGAATTCACCATTTACAGTAGTTTAAACCTGCAATTGACCCGTGCCCCACGCTGCAGAGGAAGGCCACTTCTGGGAGTGGTGCGGAGTGAGGACAGCCAGGAAGTGGTGGCTCGGGGCCCGTGGGCCCTTTTAAATTGCCTGGGCCCCTGGGCAATTGCCTCCTATCTCCCCCCCACTCCCGCCTGAACCTAATGGTCCCTTCTGGCCTTAATCTATAAAGATTTGATTAGATTATGGAGATCACATAGTTGTTCCTCTTGCTAAGGAAGTTTCATCCCATTCCTATGTGGAGGGAGACAGGACCAACTCAATTCCATCACCAAGTCCTTTCAGTCCCGCCAAAGCAGCTCAGTTACCAACATGCTGTTCAGTAAAGCAAGTTTGCCAGGAAGAGCTATTCATACATGGTTGCTATATAAACACAACATGCTCACCAGTGCTGCCATTGCCACAGACCTAATGGGAGCTTCAGCTCTGCCTGTGTTAGGGGCAGATCGATTTAGAAGTGAGAGAGTCTGTTTTGACTACCAGTTAGGTGGGTCTGAAGACAGAAGGAGATTTGAAAGGGAGGCTTTTCCCTTCTGTGACTTCTGGCACTGTTTCATTGGCCCAAGCATGCATGATTAATTGCCCATCATTTAAATAGTTCTTTTTATTCTGGCCACTCACAATATTATTATTATGAGCTACTGGTTTTCCAAAGCCAATTATTGTAGGATTAAAACAGGGTATCTGCCTGTATATGTGTGTAGATGCATAAATAAAGAACCAACAATCAAATTATATATACATACATATATATATATATATATATTTGCAGCACATCATATATGTCTATAAAACTCCTTGCAAGGAAAGGTTCAGACTTGAACAAGCAATGGGCTGCAGGTTTGTAAAAGGAGTAGTCAGTGGGGGGACCCTTTAGAGCAAATACATGTGTCAAGCTTTTGTTCTTAAGTGGACTAACACTGGAGCCTTTGGGGAGAACCTTTCGGCGTTGGCCATTTTTAAAGGGCTGGGGAGAAGGAGGAAAGTGAGAAAACAATTCTGCCTAGGAAGCTGTGGCAGACTAAATGGAGCTTGTTGTTATTGGCAAAAATCTCAATGCTGAGGACAGCAACATCGTCGCTGGAGCTGGAGGCAGTGGAGGTTTAAATAAATAAGGAGAGATCCATGAACCACGATAAGTGTAATCTAGCTGTGTGGGTCTGTCTGCTCTTTGAACCAAGAAGGTATCAGTGGGGATGCGAGTAAAGGGAGGCTAATGGGTATTATTTTACTGTGGATTAAAAAGCAAATTAAGACACAGTTATCTTGCTAGCAAATGTAATGTTTGTCAGGGGAGATCAATTAGCCCTGCTCCTCCGTAATATCAAACGAGCACATGCACACACACACACAAAGCTAGCTTCTGGGAAAGTCACAGTCAGGGAACTACTGGGTGTCAAAGGGCAATGACCTAATGCAAAGCCCACTGAACTCAGTAGGAGTTTCTACGCTGATTTTAATGGGTTCTTACTCAGTTTTGCTCAGTCTTTACTGCCGTAGGTACCAGTGAAGTTAATGGGGATTTTGGCTCACAATCTGTCCAAAGACTTACATGCAGATACAGATGCTCCCTGACTTACGCAAGCATTGTGTTCCAGAACGCCTTGAGCAACTCGAATTTTGCATGTCGTAAACGTGTACCCGACCATTACGCCAAAAAAACCCAACAAACCCTATTTCTAGCTTACGGAACTTTTTCCGTAAGTGCAAATTTGCGTAAGTCAGGTTTGTGTAACCCGGGGGGTGTCTGTACGGAATAATAATAACACTAACAAGGCCTACAAAATGTGTGAGACACCAGTGGCCTGTGCTGTGCAGAAAGGCAAGTCTAATATCTAGTTCTCTGTTCAGGATGGATTTTAAAGAATACATTCACTGACACTAATACTCACCAGAGCAGCATATACAGAGATTTAGTGCCATGGGACCAAATGCATCCTGCCTGTCTAATGCAACAGGCTCGTTATCGACCTCCATGCAGGAAACTTTCTTAGAGATTCAGTGCTCACTGGACCAAACTGTTGCTCAGATTCATGCAAAATTCCCATTGCAGGCACCTCTGGGAGGTTTGTCTGTGTAAAGAATGATCAAGGACTACTGGTTTCAGCTCATGTGCAGAAACAGTGCAGGCCAATATATTCTGGATCCTTTGGGCATTTGCATCACTCATGTTTGAAGCACAGAACTCAGCTCAGCTCATTGTCTCTCAGCAGCAAGGCCTGGTAGACAGAGGCCACGTCTACACTTGGAGGAAGAAGTGTGATTACTGGCTCATGTAAGCTCTGCTCTCGTCTAGTGTGCTAAAAACAGTAGCGTCACCACGATAGTACAGGAAGTGGTGAGTGGCAACCAAGGCTTGCTGGCCCAAGTATGCATCCGGGGGGTCCAGGCGGGTTTGTAATCGGGGTAGCTAACCCGTGCTGATGCTCACTGCTGCCCCTGCTACTGCAGCTGCACCACTATTATTTGGCTTGCACAAGTATGTCTGTGTTAGATGGGAGTCACTTGTAATGCAGACATAGCCTTTGTGAGAAGCCAGAGATCTGAATTTTATTCATTATTTTACTGCTGGCTTGTGGTGTGATCTTGAACAAGTCACTATGAGCAAAAAATTTTAAAATTTTAAAGTGCCTTTTCAGAAGTCCAAATATTGATTTTGACTTTTTTTTCTGATGAAAAACATCAAGACAAAAATTGTGTCTTGAATTAACATTTCAAAGCAAAACTAATATTTGAACTTCATTTTGATGATAAAATATCATTTTGTTTCAGGTTTTGGAAATGTAAACTATTTTGCTCTTTCATGTTCAGTTTGTGAACTTGAGGTACAAGGAGGTTAAAAAAATAAGAGCACAAGTCAGAAAAAAAAATTCCTTGATTCACTTTTTTACTTTTTACTTTTTTTTGTCTGTTTTCTTTTCTTTTTGTTTTTTTACTATTTTCTTTCACTTTTTAATTTCTCCTTCCTAAGTTTTTCTAGTGGAAAAAAATCTAGATGTAAAAATAGTAAGGGGGAGGGGACAATACCAAAGTGAAAATGGAAAATGGAAATTGTTCAGCTTCCAGGAAAAAAAAACACAAAATTTTAAGTGGAAATGCAAATAATATTTTTATTTCATCTAGAAATATCCCGTAAAAAAAAATTCTTGACAAAAAATATTGAAGGGAAATTTTTCTCATGGAATTTTCCATGGAAATATTTTAGGTTTTTGTCACCAGCTCTGACAAGAACACATAATAGTGACCCAGATGAAGCAAAAATGAACAGTGATCAAAATCCATGAAAAATTCTTCTTCTTCTTTGGAGGCCCTTTAACTACTTCATTTCTTAGATACTTACTAACCCTTGAAATATTGAAACCTTTTGCTCTCCCATTGATGTTGTATTATGCTTGCAGGCTCTCTGAGCTGGGACTTGTTAACTGTTTGGCACAGCTGTTGTGCATTGATGCTGTAGTCACACATACATACAATGTATATAAAACTAGGCTTGGAAGGGTTCCATTTTTGTCGGTAAATGTTGGTAAACAACGATTTCACCATACACACAAAACAATATTTCCATCTATAATAATCAAAATGTGCAGAGGCAAAGTCCAAAAATACTGATTGAGAACTTATTACCTTAATGTGTGTAAAACCTGTTGTAATAAATGCGGCATAAAGCACATATTTACAGCTCTGCTAAAACAGCTGGCTTATAAAGCTTTATTTAATGACAGACAATAATTAACTTTTTGAATCTCAATGTCTACTAACTCCTCTTCCCCATTATTTTGCACAACTGTGAAAAGTTATATCAATAAAAATTTTAAAAAGGCTTAAAAATAAACATTGATATCTGTGGAAACTATAAAAAATAATTGAATTCTACCAAGCCTATATAAAACAGGTGAGTTAAGTTTGGAGTCTATCCCAGTACTGTCATACTGGCCTGCCCTCGAATCCTCAGCAAGTCTTGTGTATAGTGCTGTGATGAAACCCAACAAGAATCTTACTTCCGGGGACTCCCCCACCAAAAAAAAAAAAAAAAAATTAATAAAGCTCAAGCTCAGTCTTCTGCTGATAGTTTAGCCTCCACACATACACAGAGAATATTTAAAAAAGGAGGGAACATTAATTCGCCACCTGATAATGATAGTAAAAGTCCTTGACACATTCCATTGCTACGCACCTGGTTCCTGCGGCCAGAACCAACAGCAGGTCCAGGTTAAGCTGCTTGAATACAGGGATCAAAGAATCAAGAGTCTGTTTGTAATTTTTTCCATGTAAATAAGAGCAGCATTAGTGCCCTTACAAGCTATATAAAGAAGTCTTCGTTTAGCAGTAAAACAGAACTATTTTTACAGAAGCAAGCGTGAAAGACTGGATCCACAAATTTAGCAAGATCACAATGAATAAAAAAAGTCCCATCTGGGACTGTTTATTTCTTCATTTGAGGGTGGCAGGAAAGGGAAGATATTATTTTACGGATTAAAGCAACAGGACAAGATTTGTAGAGCAATTTTAATTGAATGGCACAAACTGAGCAGCAAATTTTTTTGCCTCAGGGCTATCCATTGTATATCTTCTCACTTAGGATGCAGGGGGAGTTGTGAAATGAATTGAAGCTGTTCTGGCACCTGAAAGGGGGTCAGAGAGAACATCAGGTGGCCATCAGATGGGACAGGCTTTGAGTCTATTTTGAGCCACCTTTGAACCAGCAACACAGCTCCAAAAGGCCCATTACCCTGACCCACCAGTAATGAAGAACTGGCAAATGGCAATTAGAGCCTGCTCCCATAAACTGAGCTGCACTTCCTGTAAGATACTGAACCTCTCATCTCCTGTTCCAGTCACTGTGGGGCAGAGGGGCAGGGAGGGAAGCATTCAATACCTCACAGGATTAGGCCTTTGCATGATGCTTGTTCATCCTTAAAACACTTTTCAAACAATAACTTCATAACCATGTTTGTGAGGTGGGAAAGTATCATTACCTCCATCTCATGGACTTGGACAAGGTCACAGAAGAAGTCAGCATCAAAGACACCCAAAAATCATAAGACCAAACTCTACTCTCATTCAGACGGAAGTAACGCCATGTACTTCAAATGGGGCCACTCTAGCTTTCTAGTTGCTGTTGGATTTGTGCCCATAACTTCTGGTCTTATACACAATCATAGAAATATTGGGCTGGTAGGGACCTCATAAAGACCAGCGCCCTACCCTGAGGCAGAACAAAGTCAGCTCAGGCCATCCCTGACAGGTGTTTGCCCAATCTGTTCTTAAAATCCTCGGTTGGGTACTAAGCTGCAACATATCACTCATTCCCCACTGCCCTACTGAAAGCACAGTGATGGCAAGACAGGGGACTTTGCCAGATGGCATGTTTGTGTTTCTGCCATTTATTCTCCAGCAGTGTCTTCAATATCAAATGGACTCAGCTTGTGCGTCAAATCAAACTTTCTCCAATTGCCAGCACTTGAAATGCAACCTGCGTTCTTTCTGCTTCCTTCATCACTGCCACCCAGTAAAGCTCTGCAAGCAGAACACAAGGCCTGATCCAAAGGCACCTCTTGGCCACTGAACCCCAGCTTGGAATACTCTGCCAAAGACTCTATCATGGAGGCGTCTGCAATGCAGGTGTCACCTCGTTTTTTTAGACAGGTCAGGATTGTGGAAGTAAATTTCTCCTTTGTGGTTCCTCTGTTGGGTGCCAGTTTTCTGGCAGGCACCTATGCCCGAGGTTTATGAGGATGTACAAAGGGAAGATGTCTATTGACTCAGAATTCCAGGGCAAATTCTGGTTTCCATCACACTAGCATAAACCCACTGTAAATCTAGTAATGGCTTTAGTGGATCTCCTCGTGCTCTAGGATGACAGAGCAGACAGCAACAGCATGTCTCCTGGGAGCCAGGTTCTTCAGATGGTGTAATCAGATGGTGTAAATCAGCACAGCCTGATTGACTTCAGTGCTGATTTATGCCACCTTGAGCACAAAGCTTCCTATTTTTAATCCCTCCTTGATTTCTGTTTTACATGCTTCTCTTAATTCCTGCATTTTTGTTAAAATCGCCCCTGCTCCCACAGCATGTAGGTGAATTGCACTTTTTGTTCTTTTGGTTTGGCTTTGGACACAGGGAATTCCAAACGAGCTGAGTGATGAAAATCAGCCCATAAGCTGCAATTATTTGTGTCTGTTGAGCGATGTCACCAAAAAGGGATCAGAGTGTAAATATTCTTCTCTGCACACACAGCAGTTCCCATTACTGCAAATGTGTCAGGCTCACGTCGGAGTCCAGATCCAACGTTAGTTACGGTGCAAAAACAAGATCTACAAATATTTTCTATAGTGTAATTATACAAAATGAGTGGAAATTTCTACCCCCACCCCCAAAAAAACATATCCCACTATGAACACAGAGCCGGACTGCCAACTCTGCAAGAACATAAATATCATTTTAAGTTGTTTCATACACGGTAGTAGCTGGAAAGTGGAAAAATGACTGAGGGACAAGTGGTTTTAAAAATCCCCCAGAGGCCTGTAACTTACCTGTTTATTTCAAGAAGAGCTGCAACTGCCAAAAAGAAAGGAGTTACCTGAGCTGGTATCATGTTATGTTTTCACAGCAAATTTCAAAATAAACAGGCATCAAGTCATTGATTCTCTCTCTCTCTCTCTTCTCTCTCACTTTGAATATGTATATGTGGTGTCGTAGGCACTGACTTTTCATTTAGCAGATGGGTGCCCCACACCGGCTCTGCCTCCTACCCCCAAGGCCCTGCCCCTATTCCACTCTTCCCACCCCTGCTCCGCCCCTTCCCTGAGACTTCCTCCCTAGTGCCTCCCACCCACTGCTCCCACTTTCTCTGCCCCCTCCTGCTTTAAGATGAGAGTGGCAGGGGGCAGAGAGGAGTGAGTGGTGGCGCAGCTCCGCTGAACAGCTGCTGGGGGAGCCACTAAAGAGCTGCTGGGAGCATAGGGCCAGCCAGTGAAATTGGTGGCCAACCCCAGGGCCAGCAGAGCAGCAGCCCTGGTCAGCTCAGTGGGTGCTGAGCACCCTCTATTTTTTCTTTGTGGGTACTTGAGCCCCTGAGCACTCATAGAATCAGCCCCAATGTGTGGTATATACATGGAGGTATAGGTATGTATCAGCATATACAGGTATACCCACACACAGGCTTAGATCTTACAATGGAACTACTCACATGAGTAAAGTTAAACATGTGTGTAAGTATTTGCAGGATCAGGGCCATGAATACATCTGCACCACAGCTCCCAAAATGTGGCCATCTGGAGAATTCAGAATAAAGCGCACAGCAGTCTTCCTCTCAGGCCTCAAGTACGATGGCCAGCTAGCTTAAGTTTTGGTCCTCAGAAAAAGTTTTGGTTTGGAAGTCTTCTCTCCCAGCAACTTTTGGGATATCAAGGATAGTCCCTCTGTTTTTATAGTACACACCCACAGATTCCATTGAGAGTGAGCAGCCAGAGTCCTTTGAAAACATTTGGCATTATCTCCTCACTCTTCAGAAAGGAAAGGGGAAAAGAGAGAAAGACATGAAATAAATGTAATGAGCAACCACACCGCTGTGATATTCCATGAAATGGAAGTGGAATTTGTCATCATCACACTTGGCAGGGTTAATCATAGAAATGTCATGCCCTTTCATCACTGACATAGTAAAGTCTGCGGTGAGCATAAGTCCCACGGGATGATGATAACTAAGGGACCAAGGATGACTCCAATTATTTAAAATGACATAAATAATATAATAAATCTGTCAATAACCCCTTCATAGTTGATGGATCAGGCAATAGTGGCTAGGATGAAAACAAAATTCATTATTGCATCTAATTATCGAAACCTGCTTTAACTGTTACCTGGTACCCTTTGGCTAGGAAGGAGAGAACACACTGGCACGATCTTCGTTTGTACAGTTTTTCATGGAAGTGTGAATCTGATGCTCAAAAAAATGTGAGGAATTAATACTGAGACACAGGAGGCCCTACATTAGCTTCCCTCTTCAGTTCTGCCAATGCACCTGAATCCTCATCACCGATATGTGGTGCTGTCCTGAGCAGAGACTATAGCGGACAGACTTTTCTTTGACTATTGACCTGTGCTGTCTGCAAACTAGAGAGACCAACTCAAGATTCTGCATCCCATCTTATGTCCCCTAAGCCATGGAGTTTCCTGAGTGCTTGAGTGGTTGACTGTAGCAACGGATGTACTATGTATGGAGAATTAAAGAATGAATGCTCTGATCTTTCATTTGAGCTGAGAAAGAGATTGATTCAACAGGACAACAGCCACTTAAGGGCCTGATCCTGTAGCCTTTGCTGGTGTGATTAACCCCATTTGGGACAAGAGCTGAGCATCTAAGAGGAGTATCCATTAACAACATGGTAGGCTGTGGATCTGAAAACAATGGGGTATATTTATAGCACTTGAAATGTCCAAAGCCATCTGTTAACATTAATAGCCATCCAGCCTCAGAGAAGAAGTGGAATTTATCCTCGTATAGCATCTCATTACACAGGGCAGTCATAGGATACTCTCACGGCCCCCACCCTATGCTGATTATGCACCTTCAGTCTGTCTAGCTGCATTTATACCTAACTCATCACTATGTTATCTGAGCTGTCTTTCAGAGGTGTTGACCAAGATATGTAGATGGTTCATATAAGAGATTAATGACCTACTAAGTCCTTAGGTACCTGCACATTTCCAAAGACGGTAAGAGCACTGGAAAGTTTGAACCCTCTGATAACAAGTGCAACCCAGCCATGATAAGAAGTATGACTGGAATTCGGTGGAGTGAGGTAGACGTAAAAGAATGAGGAAAAAGAGATGGGTGGCTGTTGAAACCTTAGCTTGCTCTTGTAATGACAAATAAGCTCGAATAAGAGAGGACCAGAGAGCTGCCAGATCAAACACTGCATGCCTTATGCGGTGAGGAGAAAGGGCTCAGCTGTGAACAGCCTCAGTGGGATGACCCCTAGTAACTTCCCTGCCTGCCCGGAGCCACTGCAAGGAAATCTGGGACTCCCTTTTGAAACCAAGGCTCAAGGACTTTCTCACCCACTTCGTCTACTCCCAAACACTGGCCATGCCAGCCTGAGGGCCGAGAAAGCTTGGGCCCTCGTACCCCATCTCAAAGTGTGGAGGTGGAAAAGGAAATGAGTACGTGGCTCATCACTGGCGGGTCAGTTCGTGGAGGGAGCTAATGGCAAAGTAGATGGAGGTTCTCTTTTAAGCAATTATATTTCCTCCACACACACACACCAAAGCTACAGGAAAAGAGTAATGTCCTAATTCCCCAGGGGGTGCACCCACATCTAAGATAGCAATAACAGTAATAAACAGTCGTTATTTAATAGATTTTTAAGACCAGAGGGAACCAATAGATCATCTAATCTGGCCTTCAGTATAACCCCAGCCATAGAATTTCATCCCAGTGCTCCTGTGTTGAGCCCCATAACTTGTGTGTAACTAAAGCATCTCTTCCAGCAAAGGATACAGTCTGGATGTGAAGGCACCTAGAGATGGAGAACCCACCACTTCCCTTAGCAGCCTGTGCCAATGGTTACTCGCTCTCGCTGTTGAAAATCCGTGCCTTATTTCTAATTTGAATGTGTCTGGCTTTAACTTCCAGCTATTTAATCTTTCCAAGAAGGGCATAATAAGAACTAAAGAGTCTTTCATTACCCCGCAGGCAGCTTGATGGCACCTAACAACATTGTCCGTATTTTGTTTTGGTAATCTTTGGAGCGGGTCAAAAATGTTTGGTTTGATTTTGATTTTTTTTAATAGACTTTTGTTTTTAAGCAAAAAAATTGCAGGTGGATTTTTATTTCTACATTTTCTGGGTTTCTACAAAAATAATAAGCAAAAATATTTGTCCCTAGCAATTGCACTACTGGTACCTAACTCCCTATCATGTAGCAGATTTATTTTCACATGAAAGGCATGCTATAAAACTACATTCCACAGTTATATCCCATTTGTCAATTATTTGATACCCACAGACATGGTGTTAGAAAAAGAAAAGTACATTGGGTAATGATTATTGATACTGTAATTGCAGAAGATCTCTGGTTGTACATTTTAACCACCAAAATGGTAACAAGAAAATAAAGAATTAACTTGTAGCTTGTTTGTTTCTTCTGTCCCTGACTACAGAACTAGTTGTTCCAGATAAATTGGCATAGTATTAAGAAGGTAAACAGTTAACTGTCTGAACTTCTGAAGTGCCGTCATGGTTTTTTTCTCTAACTCTCACACCCTTATCTCAATTGCCATTATAAACCATCACCTGCAACAGCTATCTAGCTAGTCCAAGCAACTTTCATCTGGCATCAATTGAGGCTGTAAAAGAAGTTCATAAGTGCACAGCCCAGGTGTCTGCAATTTTACTCCATTGATCCATTCGAAAGCCCGCAACCAATTTCAACTGACTTGCTTGCTTCGTACCTTCAGAGATGGCAGTAAAGTATATTATGGGATAGTCCGAGGATCATTATGGCAATTTAGCTAAAGATTTGCTGATTTCTGTTCTAATGAGCTGAGCTTCCAAATGATCAAAGATCATTAAGAAAACATGAGTGTTGGAAATTGAAATCAAATGTGCTAAAATAGATTATGTTCTTCTCATTTCTGGGGACTATATATTCTCAGGGAGAGAGAGAATTGTCTTGACTTCTTAATATATATTCAGTACCCAACACATGATACAGTTGCCTGTATCACAGCAGATCATTTGTGCGTTAGCGTGTCACACCCTGAATAGTTTGGAAACAGAGTAATTATGGCCATTGATTTGCTTTCATTGAGAAGTGACAGTAATAAACCAAATGACACCTCATGTCCACTGAATCAGGTTCAAGGGCTTGCTGTGGTTTTGAAGACCACTAATTGAATGAGCAAGGGTAGAGCTAATGTGAAACAAATTAAAGTAGGAATTCATATCATGTGTTGCTATGATAGGTAAAGACCTCTTCAGTTGCTGTATGTCCCTGCAACTTTTCAACTGAGCATGGGTTCTAGACAGTTGTTTGGGTCACTGAATCACACTTTCATGCTTAGTATTTATCATGTATAGATTTAAATTTCCTGAGGCAGAACTACTGGAAGCCTGATGACTACTCCCCAGTGCTTCTCCCTTGACCAAATAGGGATACCTTTGATTGATCTGTGTGATCAGTTCAGACAGTGGAGTGGTTTATGGGAATCAGGATAATGGATGAATGTTGGATGAGTTATGATTTCTGAATGGTTGGGGTTGGCAATACTGCTGACAGCTCTTCAGTGCCTCTAGTAAATGAACTTGTTAGTCTCAGTCCAGTTCCTATTGGAAATCACTAAATCAGCCACTTTATTCGGCATTAATTCGCACCTCTCATTGCCAGTCTCAGTGAAGAAACCAAGCTTTTAATGGATCATGCAAACGGAACTATGCTTTCCAGCCCAAAGGTGGAACTTCCTGCTCATGGATGAGTCATACTGCTCGGAGTGCCCTGGAGAAAGCTTGTGCTGTCACTTTGTCATCCTGAGCCCTGCTTTGGTCCTTTTGCAACATTCCCACAATGCAAAGGAGCGGGAATGCAGACAAGTCTCCCCTTGGGTACAGCCCAAGTAGCATACTCCTATGCCAACCATCCTTGCAGCTCCTGGTATAGAGTGAGCTGAGGTCATCATCAGCAGGGTGCGAGATATACCCATCCAGATACAGCTTCAAGCATTCTTGTATTGCTCTAAACTACCCAGAGCCAAGGACTGGTGAGCAACAAAAACCCATCCACTTAGCTGCACCCAACAGATACTGGAGAATTGAGGCCTCTCAGCAATTTGGATACATAGAAAAATTCAGACTCCAGCACTTAATTCACTTAGATTCTTCTGTAGCTGTCACTGACTTTGAGCTCATGATCCGACTCAGTGTGGCTCTGAGTTTTTTCAATCTCAGTGGAAATTTTGTTTTGGAAATGATGCCGGGAGCACTATCATAAGTCTCTTTCCCAAATCTGGACCTTAGCATCCAAAATCTGGGTGCTTAGCATGAACCTCCAAGCTTAATTACCAGCTTGGATCTTATCTCGCTGCCACCAACCAGGAATCAGTGCCTGGTACACTTGAGCCCCCCAAAACCTTCCCTGGGGAACCCCCAAGACTCAGATGCTTTGAGTCTCCAACAAAGGGAAATAAACCACTTCCCTTCCTCCTCCCTCTCCCACCCAGACTTTCCTCTCTGGGCTAACCTGAGAGTATTGATGCAATCTCTTTACATCACAATACCAAGAAGCATGTCTCCTTTATTCCACAAAGAGACAAACCCCAAATACAAGGAAACAGAGATGATCCTATCTCTTCCCCCTCCCACCAACTCCCTGGTGCTGCAGAGCTTACCCTCCGTAGATCTAACACAAAGAGAATTCCCTCCCCTTGTTCCTTAACCTACCCAGAGAGAAAAACTCAAACAAGTCTTACAAAGAAAACTTTATATAAAAAAAAAGAAAGAAAAAGACATAAGAATATAAACTCTGCATCAAGATGACAATACAGGGCTATTGCTTATAAGAAAATATGAATAAACAGTCTGATTCAAAAAGATATCCAATTTGAAACATTCCAGCAAGTTACACACATGTAAATACACCCAAAACAACATAAAAGCCTATATTGTTTTTCTACCTGTACTTACAAGTTGGACACAGAAGATTAGAAGAAGAAAGAAACTTCTCATAGCTGAGAGACGGACAAAAGACTCAGATCCCAAAAATTCCCTCCCTGACTTTTAAAAAATCCAGTTTTCTGATTAGTCCTCTGGTCAGGTGTTTGGTTCCCTTTGTTAACCCTTTACAGGTAAAAGAAACATTAACCCTCAGCTATCTATTTATGACAAGCACAAACAGGAAGCAGGAAAGACTTCATGTAAAAAATGCGAGAATCTGAAGGAGCTGCAGTTTCACTTTTTGGATCCAACTCACCACTTAGTTTTGCAACAACAGCAAGAACTGAGTGGCGAGGTCAAGAGAAAAGCAAATATGTAGCAGCCGCAGAGAGCGACTTTCAAACTCGCTTTTTGGAACTCTGAGTCATTTTTTGTGCTGCATGCAGCCAAAATGCCTAGAAAAATAAAGAAAGATGCTGACCAGTCCCCGCAGAGCAGCTGTCTATTGACAGATGGGATTAAGTGGTAGGAGTGCTCAGTGGGTTTGGGGGTTTTTTTATAGGCCTATTGCCTTTGTTTATTGTAAATTTGATTTGAGTTATTTCTGTTAAGACATTTGGGGGCCTCTGGGCATAGTGCCTATTAACCAAAATGTGTAATTCCTGCTAATATAGTTATTCGTTTATTTGGGAGTGTGTCTATAATTCTGTGGTGCTGTTCTGAGCTGGAGTGTAAAGTGCTGTAAAGAGATGGGGAACCAGGGTCCTGTGATGCAGCAGCACATGCTGGGCAACAAACAGAGCACAGGGGTGGGATATGGCGAAAAAGGATAATTTCCATAATGGTTCCGGGCAGGTCTGAGCTTGGGAGCAGAGCAGTAGGGGAAACTGTGCAGCAGGAGAAATCAGGAGAAAGGACCCAGTCCTGCAAGCTCCTATGACGAGGTACATGGGTCCAGAAGGCCCATCTTAGATGATCAATCCACGGACTGGTCCTGCAGGCCCTTTCTATGGGATATGTTGCTTCCTATCTTGAATATGCCTGTTAAAGTTGCTGTGTCTGATAATAAGCATTTGCAGGATCAAGTCCTATTGCTCTTTGAAAAATATTTGTAACATATTCATCAGCTTTGTTTTCCTTTCAGATATTTGCAAAGGATTATTAATAAAACTAATACCTTTGGGAGTTGATCCTGCTGCCTCCAATTTACCCTGAGTAAGGACTGCAGGATTAGGTCCGATATGGTACATCTCTAGGTGTCTATTGTACTTAATGGGCTTGATTATCCCCTGTGCCCAAGCACAAAGAGAGAGAGGGAGGAGCATGAGAGAGCCTGTTATGGTTCCCTGATCTTGCGCTAGCCCTAGAGTCAGCTGGAGCAATCACCACTGACATAAGATTCCAAATGGACCTTACGCTACTGGGAAATCACAGTAGCAGAGCTCCACTTTACCCCACACTATGCTCCTTCCCTCCCTTTAGGATGCCGCCTATACGAAGGTGGCATAGGGGGAAAGAGGATTCATGAGCTATCTCTACTAGGTTTCTTTAATTCTCTGCTAGGAGAATTCTCCACTGGGCATTTACAACCCGACTCTGGCCTTTCTGCTCCATCTAAGTGGGACCTGGATCATGCAGGAGAATCTGACCTAGTGATTTTATCTCCACCACATGCTTATTCTTATTAAATAGTTTGTAAAGCACTTTGGACTTCTTCAGTATCAAAGGTGTGATTACATATTTATTGGCTGTAGAGTAATATACACTATTAGAGCTGCAAGTGACTTTAACAGATAAAGAAAAGTGTCAGCAAAGAACTGTTCAGAGTACAATATTTCTCAGATCTGTGTGTATAGAAGAGCTAGCCAGGAAATGTCCCCTCCCTGTCCCCCTGCCAAAAAATATTTTTTTCTCAAAAAACCAAAAAAGGTGTGGGGTTTTTGGCAACGAAAAACTTAAAATTTTTGGTTTTAAACCACAAAACAAAAAGTTTCAATTTGAAATCAGACAGTTTTGGGGGCTTGGTCGCTGAAAACTAAAAAATGTCCAGCTCTTGGTTTTTCAGTGCAAACCCAGATAACTTTGTTGCAGATATTTTTTTTTTCATGAGGCACCATTTTTTGATGAAAAAGCTGTTTGCGGAAAATCTTTTGACCAACTCATATATGAATGAACGTATATACTCTTTCCTTCAGGGAAGACCTGAAGTTTTCCAGGTTATCTTTCAGATATTGTCATGTGTGACATAACAATAAAAGTCGGGAACATGCAAAGGCAATAGAAATAGGTTTCTTGAAACTGGACTTACAGGTCACAGGATTAGCAGGAACAAGGGAAGTTTACCTGTTTATCTTCAAGCGGGTGACTCACCACCCCACCAAAACATTACCCTTGACCAAGTTTTATAGCTGATAGATAAGAATTTTTATCACATTCAGTTTAATATTATTGCTTAACTTTCGGAGGTGTGACGCGGTTCCTGGACTGCTGATTGGCTCAGGGGGATCTTGCCATAGTCAGTCCTACATCAATCAGTGACAGCCATCAGTATTTGCTTTTTCACAGCCACCGAGAGATTAAAGAGGCACTCCCCACCTTTTCACAGGCAGTCAACTCTTTTCCCTTTCTGCCAGCCTTTGTGATTGGCAAATTGTAGTGCAAATTTATCAAATATTAAATGATAAATAACAGAGGACTTCCGTACTGGTGGAAAATAACAGGATTAGACAGGCCATTACCTTCTAGTGGTGTGTTTATCCTTTATAGCAAAGATAACTCTATGTACCTTAAGGGATTTCTCCTTCCTTCTGAACAATGCATATGTATGCGCAAACAGATGCAGTATAAAATCCTTTTTTCACTCTCTTTCAGAGCACCACTTAAAAACACATATTAATGGGCCAGATCTCCAGCTGATGTAAATGGATGTAGCTCTCCTGATGTGATTGGATTTATACTAGCTGTGGAACTGAGTTATCATCCCAATTGTCCTCCAGCTTGCATTTGTTTTGGATTCAATATCACCACAGGAGACTCAGAAACTGTATCTAGTTACGCAGAGCCAAAATCTGCCCTTATATAAGAAAATGAAATCTTATGGCATATATCACTGGCAAATGTAAGTTGGTGGAGCTAGAGCCAGGGATTTGGCCCATATACTTCCCAGGGGTATATATCTCAGGGCAGAACTTGAGCCTATACTACATATGCAGGGGAAATATTAGCTTATGGGTTCCCCGCTTTCAGATTAACAAGATATGTGTATCCTTTACACTTCGACTCTCACCTCTTCGGGAACCAATCTCACAGAATGTAGACATCTGGCACAAGTGGAACCATCTTCTTCATGCCGCCCTGGTTAAAATGTTTTTTAGCCGTTGAGTAGAAACAGGTGTTAGCTAATCAAGGTTGCATGTTGATGTTTGCTCAGTAAAAGAAACAAAATAATAATCAAGGCGAGACCAGGTTCTTTTCTATTCTTTTATTCCAAGAAACACTTGAAATCAAAAGAGGTGGGGCTTGTTTTTCCATTCCTGGAAATTTACCAAGGTTTCCAAAAAAGATGAAGTCTCTTATTTTTTTAATTTGATTTATATCATGTCTTCAGATGAGCTGACTGACTACCTGCTAAGGGCCTAATCCTGCAAGCATCTATTGTTGGGTGAGAAGAATCATTGCACTAGAGCAAATAGGCCAGAAACATAGGGCAACGTTATGAAATGAATATCCATTGGAAAGGCAAGAATCAAGTGTCCTTGTTATCCCTGCAATGGGGCCGGATCCTCTGCTGATGTAATTCAATATAACGATGCTTAGACTTTACTGGAGCTACACTGAAGAATGCCACCTAAGTGCACTGCAAGGTCAGCATTATCACTTAGGGAATGTCTTCACTACTCACCGGATCGGTGGGTAGTAATCGATCTATCGGGGATCGTTTTATCGCGTCTCATCTAGACGCGATAAATCGATCCCCGAATGCGCTCCCCGTCGATTCCGGAACTCCATCAGAGCCAGAAGTGGTAGCA
Organism: Chelonoidis abingdonii; assembly: GCF_003597395.2. Lineage (NCBI taxonomy): Eukaryota > Metazoa > Chordata > Testudines > Testudinidae > Chelonoidis > Chelonoidis abingdonii. The sequence goes on from NC_133781.1 coordinate 28,315,065, forward strand.
AAGTTGACGGGGGAGCCGCAGCCGTCAATCCCGCGCCGTAAGGACCCGAAGCAAATCGATCTAAGATAGTTCGACTTCAGCTACGCTATTTACGTAGCTGAAGTTGCATATCTTAGATCGATCTCTGCCCTACCCCCCCAGTGTAGACCAGCCCATATTTACAGAGCCAGTTGTTTTGTTCTCCCCACGGCCTTCCCATGGTTTTGCTTGTGAACGGCTCCACTCTCAAGTTTATGGCTCTTTGTGGCTTTTGTTGCTACAGTATTCTGGGCGTATTCTGGAAGGCTCTTCATGCTGTTGACTTCTTGAGATTCTGTTAGGCCCAAAAAAAATGTTTCTAATGGTGAACTGTCGTTAGAGATTAGGGGAGCGGAGAAATCAGATCTGATTTCATATCTAATTTACTGCAGAACGAGAGGCAGGGAAGAAGGGAGTTATTTTTAATTGGGAAAAAGATTGTTAAGATACTGCTAGGTTACTTTCTTTTTCCAGTGTGGGATCTCTCATGTATTTAACTTAGGCCTGTATCTTTCCAAAGAAGGAAAGATTATAAACCTTGCACTCTGCTCCATCTCTATGGCTATTCCTGCTTGGAGCACTTTGGAACCCTGCATTTTCCAGACTGCCTGACACATGAACATTTAAGAGAAAATGAAACTATGGGTCAAATTCTCCTCTGTCATAACTTCACTGACGTCAATAGAGTTATGCCAGTAGATCCTATATATGTCCATATATAGTAGTTATGGTCTTGCTATGTCTTGTGGGAAACTGTGCAGTCAGCAATAACACATGGCAGGGAGCAGTGATATAGCCAGGGACACATCAGACCTTACCGACTACATACAGACCCTCGTACTAAGATGGAGATTTGACTGCTGGGATCTATAGTCTCTGCAATGTATTTCTCTGGATGACAGCTGAAATTTACTCTATGTTATATGGTTTAGGTGTGGTCCATGGGCACCCTCAGTTAGGCCAGTTTGGGGTGATGCACTTAGCTAAGACAAGTTTGAGCACTTCTGTGGACCTTGGAAGATGATAGCAATACTCTATCTGGCAAACTTATACTCAAAGATCTGCCCTGTTACGTACATGGAAACTTTAACCTAGCACAGAGAGTCTTTAAGAAATTATTGATATTAGAATAGGCAGTTTTTAATGGCAATGCCAGCTCCCAATTAATGGAAATACTTATTTAGGTGACTGGCGGATTATGCATCCTGCCAATTAGCTCCATCTCAATGTTTTATTTCTTGCCTTAAATCAATAAACAGTTCAAGATTTCCTGGAGTCAGAAAATGAATGTCAATGCCAAGAACTGTGGGTATATTAAAACCATACCTATAACAATAGCCCTCAACTAGGAAGTTCAACTATTCGCTCCCTTATACAGCTGAGTGTCTGACAGAGAAGTTAGAAAGCTGAAGCTGGTATACACCCCCAGTAAAGAAACCGCAGCTAACAGAACCCACGAAAAATAGTTAGTAACCTTCAGGTGCCCTTTGTTCTCTGTCCTTTCTGACAAGCTCTTTTCTTCAGCAGTGCATACCTTAAATGCCTTTGCAATATGATTTGATTGTGGGGCTTACTAAGGTGGATTGAGATGAGTGAGTCATTATCTGCCATTTATCTTTCATTTAAAGAAAAGAAAAACTCAGAACAAAACAGGACATAGGGTTTCATACCATAATTTGGTCAAATTATTTCACATTCCTTCAAAAAAAAAAAAAAAAAATAAAAAACCCTGAAGCAATCTATGTTGGTCAGATAAGCCCAGAAATTGGGGGGGGGGGGGGGGGCGGGGATGGGAGAGGATTGAATCAATAGGCACCTAAAACTCTGTAGTATAGAGACTCAGCAGATTTGTAAATAGCAGCAGAATGATGAACCTTTTATAGAATCCATAGGGAAGTTATGTTCTTCTCTTAATTTTGTTATGTCTGGATAACTCGGGGAGTAGGACTGTGGAATCTTGCACTTCTGTGTCACCTGATCTGTTGCCACCCAGGGTGGTATCATCTAAAAGCCATTGTCAATTAATAGCTCATTGGTGTGTAGTCATGCATTGCCAAGGGGATGTGTATCCACATGAGGTTAATCCAAGGACAGGATGGGCCTGGAGACTGTAATCTCTTTTTTAACTCTGTATATAGTCCCTCCCTGTCAGAGTTGAAGTACATTGGCAGGGTGGCACTTTGGTAGTTTCTGTTTTAAGAGAGAACCAACTCTAGAATAGCAGGTGGTGCTGCAGTTGAGGATTGTGGTTTACCAGCAATGCTATGGGGACTTCAGGTGTGGGATATGATACATGCAGTGGGTCAGGAGTCAGGACTGAGACGTGTTAGCAAACCCAGTTGCAGAGGGACGGGAGGCAAGACTGGCATAGAACAGAAGTTCCGTAGGTCAGGAATAAGACACATTTGCCGAGCTGTTTTGGACCTCAGGAGTGGAGGAGCATCAGGATTCTGTGAGTCAGGACTGAGCTGCACTAGCCAAGATCGAGGTGGGCCCGGAAGTGAAGCAGCAGGAGTGTGCTACAGCTTAGCAGTGATGGACAATGGATGCGCTGTTGTGCACCGTGCCTGCCCACTATACCACTGACTGGAGCCAGTCCCTCGCTGTAATAATATCAAATCAACTTTCCGGTTCTAAAAATCACATTGGAAAGATCAGTAAATTGCACGGTATGTCCCTCCATCAGGGTGCAGTTTGACCTCCCCACTGAAGTTTCCTATCGTGATAACATCAGCAAAAAATGTACATACATGCTACAGTTCAGACACTTCCCCTTCTTCCCAGCACTTCACCCCACCTCAAGGCTCTGGGCTGGGATATCCATGTGGCCAGGTCAACCGCTGGATGCTTGCAACATCTTGCAATCTTTGCCACAACACCATGTTGCAACCATGCTGCCAAAAGGAGAAACCCAATATGGAGAAGAGGAAGGTGAGGGATGAGACTATGATTTGGCACTTTTGCTATGTGCAACCTGGGCTGACTTGGCAGTGCTGAGATGTTAGCGGCCAGGATAATCTTGGATCCAATTTCATCTACACTGGATGTTTTTTCTAATAAATAAATCTCAACCTCATACCCTGTACAAACCATTCTATTGTCCATGTATGGCTTGAGAAATTTTGCAGTTCTGAAAATTATTCTTTTTTTACTGGGAGTTTAAACTGGATTCAGTTTCCTAAAAGAAGGTGTTTTTATTTCTTCTACTGCAGCTATGTTACCTCAGGTCGTGATCTCATTAGGTCATCCTTGCTAAGTAATATCAAAGCTGTTCAGTAGTTGGATAGGAGACTACCAGGTAAAACCCAGATGGTGTAAATGCTACACTCAGTGATGCTTTTCCTGTCTCCAGTGAATCAGTACTGCTCGAATGTCCCTGTTTAGCGCAAAGGGTCTTTATGTTGCCTTTGGAATGTGGCATGCAACTTAAGTTCTGATCAATACCAGTTGTTGAAGATTCTACTGTAGTTTTCACTAGAGCTGGGCAGAAAATGGTTTTCCTGTCCTATGAAAATTTTCAAAATTTTGAAAAATGTTCATATCCCAAACTGGGACTGGAAGTTGGACTCTTGAAACTTTTCACAAACTGAAAACACAAAAATAATTCATTTGTTTCAGTTGTTATTTTTTGTTTGGTCCATTTTTACTCTGATTGGCCTAAATTTCAAAAACAAGTCGTTTCAAATAAAAAAAACTAAAAATTTTCATTTAAAAAATGTTTCAATGGGATGTTTCAACTATTTCAATTTTTTTCCAATATTTTTTCCATTTGAGAACTTCATAGAAATCAAGCCTTTTCTGCAAAAAGTTTTGGTTTTGATGACCATCATTTTTCGATCCAAAACCTTTTTGTTAAAAAATTCACAACTAGATCTACTTTTCTCAAGTGTGGGCTGCCAAATGGATTCCAATTTTGAATTGGCAGCATTTTACAGCTCCTTTGCAGTGATATAAAGGACCGTGCAAGGTACAGAGCATTAGAGACTCAGGCCTATCCCTTTCAGTTAGGAGCTAGCAGATCAGGTACAAAATAAAGAGCAAAGTGGGTGAGTCTGACAAATGTGACTGAAATTGCTTTTGAAAATTAGTTATTCCCTTCCCCTACTGGCCATCTAATCCCCTCTTAACCCCACTATCTGATGCCATCATAGCCACAGGCATGGCCCTCTGGGAAAAATCTGAAATTTACCAAGACCAGAGGCCCCTCTCAAACAGATCATTTTGGCGCACAGGATGGGCAAGGGGGTGGAGAAGCACATTCACACATATATCAAAAGTTTGTTCTCTTCTCTTTGGTGAAGAAAATGGGTGAAAAACGGGGACATAGGAGCAGCCCATCCTGGTTCTGGAGCATCAGCAGAGCATAGCTGAGCCAAGAAAGAACACCTGGCAGTTGTGTGTTGTAGTGACACCTCAAGAAAAATCACTGTGAGTTGTGAGCCTGATCACTTAACTGCTATGGGCACCTTCCCAGATTTCCTGAGTCGAATGTAAATTACTTAAGGAACTTTCTCTCTCTCTCTCTCTCTCTTTTCCCGCTTTTGACTGAACACCATGTCTCAGGGCTATTTTACTGTGTTTATCAATTATGAAAATTCTGGTCAGTTAATTATGAAAATGTTGGTAAGTCTGTAACACTGGCTCCTGGATGGAGACAAAGCGAAAAACAGACTGGAAAGCCCTTGAAAAATGAGCTGCTTGCTCTCCGTTCTTATTGCCAGTGGATTTTGTTGTTCTAGGGTATGACTATACTAGTCTGCAAAAGTTTCTTTACAAGCTGAAAGCTTTATTTACTTTGTACATTTTTCCTGTGTTAAGCAGAGACAGAGAGAGAAAAAGCTGGACAGAGGGCTAAAGTGTGTTTCTCTTACACCAATGTAAATCTAGAGTAATTCCAATGATATCTGTGGACCTAGGGCCAGATCCTTATCTGGGGAAATCAATGGAGCTTTGTAGCTGCATAGCAGCTGAGGATCTGGCCCCTAATTCTTGTCTCACACTGGTTGAAGCCCAGAGTGATTTCACTGAACACTAAGGTCTGATTCTGATTCCATTACAGAGGTTTTCACAGAGTGCAACTCCACTTAACTTCAATGGCATTATTTTGCAATATGCATGGTGAGTGAATAATCAAGGTGAGTGAGAAGAGACTTAGTCTCACTGGGCTAGGGTGACAAGATGTCTCAATTTTATAGGGACAGTCACAATTTTGAGGTCTTTTTCTTATATAGGTTCCTATTACTTCCCATCCCGTCCCGATTTTTCACATTTGCTGTCTGGTCACCCTACACCGGGCTAAACTCAGATGTCAACAGAGTTATGCCAGCAAAGAATTTGACCCATTGTCCTCGATACAGCACCAATGCAGGTATGAGGAAATAAACCTCAGTCCACAGCATCATTGATTTCAAAACAGTGGTAGTGATTTATTCTAACTGGAGCTATAGCCTGCTGACTGCAGTGGAGTTACACAAGCAAAACTGAGAGCAGAATTAGTGCTAGACAGAAAAGGGAAATTTTCTGATTGATCTCATGTTCTTTACACACACTAACAAAAGTGGAGAGGTTTTTTTTAAGGTTAATAGAGGAAAAATCATCTCTGCACATTTGTTATGTCTTTTGTAAATTGCATTGCATGTACGTGTAAATAAAGTGGGAGGATAATATATGCAAAGTGCAGTGTAGTCACAGTATGACATAATTGGTCAATTTTCATTTTATTTAAATTATATGGTATGACACAATACATTTAAAAATAATGTGCAGCACCACATATTTTAACCAGCATGAAAATTGACCAATTTTATAATATTTAACATATGGCTTATACATTGTTGAATATGTTAGAAATACATTTACCATGTATTTTACTAAAAAAAAGTGTGTATATTTAGAATGTATTTTATATTTTGCTGGCATTTTACCATTCTGGCTGATATTTAATTCATATTTTATTAAAAGAGCTGTTATAAAGACAAGTTGACTATTGGGAACATATTTTTGGGGCTTTGATAACTACGTAATAGATACATATCTCCTTACATAGCTGTTAAACTTACAGCATGAAATTATGCTCTTAGGGTCTGATCCTATGTTCATTGAAGTCAATAGCAAAGCTCCTGTTTACTTTAATGGTGCAGGATCCATGCTCAGTTCATAACAGTGTAACCCCACTGAATTCAATGAAGTTATACTGGTGATGTAAAGAACAGAATTTGCTTCGCAAATTCAAGTGGTTTAATAAAATGAAGATTTGGGGTTAGATCCTGCATGGTGCTGAGCGTCATTAAAGTGTATAAGCTTTGAAGAAGTTCAGCATACTGCAGAATCAGAATGTTGTCAGCATATTATCATATTTTCATTAAGGCTCTGGTTAATGCACATAATTAAAATTAATCCCATGCTTAAATACTTTGCTGAACAGAGTTGAATGTAAGCACATTCTTAAAGTTAAGCCTGGGCTAACTGACACCTAAAAAGACCTCGTCAGGGTATGGTATTCAATTTCTAAAATAATTTTTCCTTTGGTTTTATAGGTTGGAAATTTACAACTGAAATCTGTTTCATTTTTGCAACGAATGCTATATTCCATGTCACATTTGACATGTGGTAACCAGGCGGGCCAATACATTGCTAAGTCCCATTGCTGTGAAATCTATTTAATATTTCCCAGTATTGTAGGAGATAACACTCATATGTCCCCACTGAACTCCAACATTGCTTCGTATTGGACTTATCATGACTTAGGGAAATAAAGTGTTGGACTGAAATATACAATAATCCTAAGTGCAATAGTTTCCTTCATTGAAAACACTCGTGATAACTTTAGTTAGTCTGTTTAACCACAGTACAATCCAATTTAATAACAGTTTGCAGTTTGAGCAGTTGTATCCTATAGCAAAGCAAATTATTTATTAAAAATGAAAAGGTACTTGGTATTTCCCAAATAATCAACAATATCGTTTTCTAGGATGAAAGCATTTAGCGAAAGAAAAAGTTGAGTTGCCTCTCCTCTAATTACAATAGAGTGTAATTTAGAAAACAAGTCTCCTTATCTCCCTAACTTCTTTTGTTCTCTGAAAGAGGATGGTTGGGACTAAATTATTTAATTTCCAAGAACTGTCTTGGATCCATCCAATATTTGATGGCCTGGTATGAAACCAAGAGTCTTTTCAATTGAGTCCAATTGCAAGTAATAAAGAATGAGGTCTAGACATTGACCAAGCTAGTTTAGGGGGGAAAAAATGAGATCACAGGGTTTTGGCTCAAAAGTTAAATATTTCACAACCCTCTTTATTTCAAAAAAGTGGTAGAATGATTATGGGTAGACTGAAATTATGACTGCGATCTGATCTAGGCTATTTTATATACCTATTTCTGCTGTGGTCAGCTCAGCTGGAACACGGTGAATAGAGAGGCTGTAAAACTGGATGTAGAATTTAAGGTGAGCAAAGGAAACAATTTGCTTTGTAATGGTCTTTTCTTCTGGTGGCCATGTATGAGGCTATGTTTCATGTAATCTCAGAATGACACAGCAATATTGTTAGGGCACAGTGGAGTTGATGAGGGAATGACTAAGAAGTGCTAACTCTAGCTAAAAAAAAATAGTTGGTTTTTTTTTTAATGAAATATGGCTTTTTGCGCAACATGAATATTGTGGTGAAAGCATATCACGATGTCTGAAATGTTCTGATTTTTTGACAAAACAATTTGAAATGGACATTTTAAATTTGGATTCTAATCAAATAGCATCAAAATTAACTCTTTTTTTTAGGTTTGAGGGTTCTTTTTTTAGGTTTTTTGTTCTGTTATCTTCCCTTTTTTTCCCTTTTCCTCTTTCCTGGGGGTAGGGGGTAGGAAGGAAGGTAAAGGCAACAGAAAGGAGGGGAAAGAAGCAAGCCAAAAAAACTTTAAGACCAAAGACCTATTCTTTTTTTTATTTTGAGCTCATCTGATTCAAGGTTATTTTTTTCTTTTTCAATCAATGTTAAAGTAAAAGTTTTGTTTCTAAACATTTCATCAAAAGATCAGCACAAATCCATTATGAGAAATTTAAAATATTGGGAATCATAGGTGCTGGAACTTGAGGTGATGGGGTGCTGCTGCACCTCCTTGTCTGAAGTGGTTTCCATTATATACGGGGTTTACAGTTTGGTTCTATGGCTCTCAGCACCCCAACTATATAAACTGTTCCAGCCCCCCTGCTGGGAATAGTGAGAAAATATCATGTTCAAATTTTTTTCCGGAAAATATTTCCCATTTTTTGAGCAGCCTGTAGAGGTACTCCTAGTGTACTGGGTGCTTTGATTCTGTAAATGTCTAGTTATATGTTCTTTAAGCAATATTGATGTATTTAATATATCAGAAATTACATTCTATTTGTGCTATTAGGGGCTGATTCTCTTCTGGTTTACATGGATTTTACACCAGTGCAGCTCAGTTGACATCAGAAGAATGACACCAGTGTACGCAACAAAAGAATCAAGCCCCATGTCTTTTGCTGCTCTGCACCACCCAATCATATGCAGGGCCGCCCGGGGGGGGAGGGCAAGTGGGGCAATTTGCCCCAGGCCCCGGGCCCCACAGGGGCCCCCACAAGAGTTTTTCAGGGCCCCCGGAATGGAGTCCTTCACTCGCTCCGGGGGCCCCGGAAAACTCTCGCAGAGCCCAGGCCCTCGGAGCTTCTTCCACTCAGGGTCTTCAGTGGCCATTCAGCAGCGGGGGGTCCTTCTGCTCCAGGACCTGCCACCGAAGACCCACAGCGGGGGGTCCTTCCACCCTGGGACCCGCCGCCAAAGTGCCGAGTCTTCAGTGGCAATTCGGCGGTGAGGGGCCTCCACCGCGGATCTTCGAGGCACTTTGGCAGCCGGTCCCGGAGCGGAAGGACCCCCTGCCGCCAAATAACCACCAAAGCGGGGGCCCCCCGCCACCGAAGACCCCAGGCCCCCTGAATCCTCTGGGCAGCCCTGATCATATGGGACCGGTTCATCTGAAAGCCCACGTATCACTCTCCTATAATTGAAACTGAGGAACAATTGAGCTTCCCTTGGTTTGGTATAACAAAAGGAGAGGAGAGAAAGCTCTTCCACTCAATATTTTACAGAGTGCATCTGTGGTCTCTTCCAGGGGCAATGTTCAACACTCCTTCCCCTTTTCTTAATGATTTATGAATCTTGTTCTTGAGTTGTGTGTATTTTATGTTTATGGAGGTGGCGATTGGGTTTACTTTCTCACTGACTCAAGCACATTGCTTTATTGGTGATTTTATATATATGAGGTTAAGCTGCCCAGATGCCTTTATCTATTATTATTATTATTGTTCAATTGTCTGAAATTGGGTGCATGCTGATCATTGTGTTCCAAGGGTGATTAATATTTTGCTACATCAATTCCTGTATGGGCATTTGTTGGATTAAAGGGAGGCCTGCTTCTAAAATCATCTTAGCACTGTATAAATCGATAATTAATGGCCATCGCTTTGCTCTGTGAACATGATTTGCTCATAAAATTGAATTTCAGTGGTGAGTGCCTCCGATATTCCCGTTCTCATTAAAGCGCTATTTGGCTACAGTGCAGAAAATACCAGCTTGGCCCCATTATTCTAAAGTTAAATTGAGCCATATGATTGGAATATTGCCCAGAGTTAAAAGAAAAAAACAATCATTTTGAAATTAACATTATCAATACCCTAATGCATGTTGAAGGCTGGTTGGGTCTGCCACAGGAAGTGATGCAATAAGGGAGCCCTTAAAACTCACAGTCCTCAAACAGGAAATGTTTTCCTCAAGGAATAGTATACTTGAAAACTGCAGATTACAATTTAATACTAACCAGATTTCTACATTAAACGTGATTTCCGAGAACAATTTGATTTTTTCTTTTTTTTTTTCTTCTTCTTTTTTAAATGATCAAAACTGTGTCCAACCGCAAGCAGCTCCTGGAATGAGCCCGTGGCTGCCTGCAATTTAAATGTCAGACTTCACAATTGCTGAACTACATCAGATTACTCTCAGAACCCTCTGTCACTCATCACTCGCCTGCCAATCTTAATCTGCTTCTGATGCGTGCACGTTTCTGTATACCTGTGCTTCGGTCTCGTTGCATGCTTAGACCTATTCTGAGTGAGGACAGCATGGAGTTGCCCCTGGTGTTATGATGCAAAGGTCAGCTCCCCATTTAATGCACAGTAAGGGTATGTCTACACTACAGGATTATTCCGATTTTACATAAACCGATTTTGTAAAACAGATTATATAAAGTTGAGTGCACACGGCCACACAAAGCACAATAATTCGGTGGTGCGCGTCCATGTACCGAGGCTAGTGTCGATTTCTGGAGTGTTGCACTGTGGGTAGCTATCCCGTAGCTATCCCATAGTTCCTGCAGTCTCCCCCGCCCATTGGAATTCTGGATTGAGATCCCAATGCATGATAGTGCAAAAACAGTGTCGCAGGTGAT